>NC_079458.1:5515913-5535913 GCF_903798145.1 Danio aesculapii
TTATTCTGTGGTGGAAATAAGCTTCTATTGTTTACCATCATCTATGGGTATTTTATTTATACCTGTTTAACAAATCTCTCTCTCTCTCTCTCTCTCTCTCTGTGTGTGTTAGTGTATGCCTCGGTCAGCCTTTACCTGATGGCCCAGAAGCCCGGCACACTGATCCTATATGATGATGTCATCCAGGTGTTTCATGGCTCCCCAAGTAAGTAAACATCATATTTACAATCACAAAGAAATCTGGAGAGAAAAATATTGGATTATTTATCTCAAAGATAGTTGGTGCAATGAAATATATGAGGAAGTTGACATGTGCATGACTTGGCTTTTTCACCAACTCAAGCTAATGTCAACCTGACATCTCCGGTTCCTCCAGCTGTCGCCATAGCAACAGCAGAAACACATTATATTTCCATTACAAAAACTTCTGCCATCTGAATGTGCTAATTGCTCTAATTCCCAGATAATGATAGGGCATTCAGTGTGGCGTAAAGACAGACATTGTATGGTTATTATCAATGACGCGCCTCAGAGAGACTTGCATTTCACTACATATTAGAATAAAAGAGGTGAACTGCAATGAATATGACATTTAGTCATTGAAAGGCTTTGAAAACCAAAGCAGTCATGCACACACAATGCAAACAGGCATTTTTACTAAAGAATATTTAATTCCAAGGCTTAAAGGGATAGTTCACCTACAAATAAAATGTACTTAATATTTAGTCTCCCTCAAGTGGTTCCAACTCAGAGTTTCTTTCTTCTGTTGAACAAAAAACAAGATATTTTGAAGAATGTTGGAACCCTTGACTTTCATAGTAGGAAAAACAA
Organism: Danio aesculapii; assembly: GCF_903798145.1. Taxonomy (NCBI): domain Eukaryota; kingdom Metazoa; phylum Chordata; class Actinopteri; order Cypriniformes; family Danionidae; genus Danio; species Danio aesculapii. The sequence continues at coordinate 5,516,745 of NC_079458.1, forward strand.
ATACCATCAAAGTCAAAAGTTACAGGTTTTCAGCATTTTTCAAAATATCTTCTTTTGTGTTCTACAGAAGAAAGAAACTCAAATGTTTGAAAAAGTAAAGGATGAATAAATTATGACAGAATTTTCAATTTTGGGTGAACTATCCCTTTAACAATTCAATCTAATCGAATTCAAATGCTTCTTGTCAGTCGATGCACTTAATTTCTGTTACTCTGTAATACCTTCAGGTGGGCGGAGCCAGCCGTGGCTGCAGGTTCCAAGGCGGAGCCTACAGTTTAACTCCTCCTACACTGAACTGACGGCAGTTTTAACAACAGCAAGAGAGCAGAATGAAATCAACTCCTTCCCTTACCCACTCGCTCTGGAGTCAAACAACACAGGTCTACTAGAGTCTCTCTAGATATTTGCATATTTTTAATATTAAAGGTGCAGTGTGTAGGATTGACTAAGTATTGCAGGCCAATTTTAAAATATTGGAGAGGGTTTTTTCACTTGACCCCCCCCAATGATGACTAGATGCACATGCAGGTTGCCAGATGGCCTTACACTGTAAGCTGCTCAGCTAATGTTTACATTTGTAATATTTGTATCATTCATTCATTCATTCATTCATTCATTCATTCATTCATTCATTCATTCATTTTCCTTCGGGTTAGTCCCTTTATTTATCAGGGGTCACCACAGTGGAATGAACCACCAACTTATCCAGCATATGTTTTACACAGCGGATGCCCTTCCAGCTGCAACCCAGTACTGGGAAACACCAATGAACACTCATTCACACACACACTCATACGCTACGGCAAATTTAGTTTATTCAATTCACCTGTAGTGCATGTGTTTGGACACCAACACGGGGAGAACATGCAAACTCCACACAGAAATGCCAACTGAGCCAGCCGGGACTTGGACCAGCGACCATCTTGCTGTGATGCGACAGTGCTAACCACTGAGCCACCATGTCACAAATGAAATGTTTTCCGTCAAGGCAACATCTCTGCAGGCACAGGTCATCAACGTGATATCATATTGACGTTGTACCCCAATGTCATGGGCATTGGATTTTGTTTGGAAATGAAAATCAGGTTGATGTCAGAACTCAGTGTCAAGCAGACATCAATGTCCAAGTCCAACGTCCATCCTAAAATCAACCAAATATCAACGCCTAATCATGTTACACCTTGACGTTATGTAGACGTAACCACTATGACATCTATCAGACATTGGATTTTGGTCCCTTTCCAACACAACCTAAAATCAACCAAATATCAACGTAATTTGACGTCATTATTGGACGTTAAAATAACATTGTACTTAGATGCTGGCTAGACATTGAATTTTGGTCACCTGATGTCACAACCTAAAGTTACCTTAAATTAATGTCTTATGATGTTGTGTGTCTGCTGGGATGAGTTCTGAAATATAATTGGCTAAACGAGCAGGGGGCTGGTTATAGAGGCCAAAACAAATACAGATATTTTGATGCAAATTTTCAAAGCAGAATAACTAACTTTAGCATTGTTTTTACAACAGATAAACAAATATGTTCACTAAGCATGTTTCTCAAATCTCTACAAACATATTATGGTATGTTTATGCTTTAGAAAAGGCAAAAAACTTACATACAGCACCTTTAATAAATGCTCATGGAATTGAGATTTGCATATATGTAGGAAAGTCTTGATGTGTGAATGTTCATGGTGGTATAACCATTTAAGGAGGAGAAAACGGCTGGACGGACCTGACAACGATAGCAGCAGTCAATGCGCAATTGTTTGACCGTGAGGGTCGAGCTGTTGAAGTCAGTGAACCCGTCCACATTTCTGTGCCTCTGCCTTCTGATACGCACATACGATCTGCCAGCAGTATACCCGTATGGATGTACGACACCAAGACAGGTACAGTTATGCCTTAGAAGGGGTAGTCCACCCAATGAAATCCCTATCATCATTTACTCACTGAGTTTCTTTCTTCTGTTGAATACAAAATAAGTTATGTTGAAGAATGCTGGTTGATGGTGATTTTCTTTCCTACTATGGAAACCAATGGGTACCCAGCAATGTCCATTGGACATCCCCACATTGATGCCCTATTGACCACCAAAACAATCACAGAAAAAGTATTATACAGGGTGGGCCAGTTATATGGATACACTTTAATAAAATGGGAATGGTTGGTGATATTAACGTCCTGTTTGTGGCACATTAGTATACGTAAGGGGGCTCATGAAAGAATAAATTTATGTTAAAACCAAGCACACCATTGTTTTTCTTGTGAAATTCCCAATAAGTCTGATGTGTCACATGACCCTGTTCCTATTGAAAAAAACAAAAGTTGGATCCAAGATGGTCGACTTCAAAATGGCCACCATGGTCACCACCCATCTTGAAAAGTTTGCCCCCTCACATATACTAATGTGCCGCAAACAGGACGTTAATATCACCGACCATTGCCATTTTATTAAGGTGTATCCATATAAATGGTCCACCCTGTATATAAGAAACATTTATTAATTTGAATGCTTAGATTCTTAATTACAAATTTACATTGGACTTTGTATATCTACAATGCATATTGACTACCTTGGTGTCAAAACGACATCAAATTGAGATCTAACATTGGCGTCAAAAACATGTCAAAAGTTTATTACAGGACAAATTTTAGATGTCAAATTGACGTTATTTTGCATCAAAATAGTCAATTGACATCTAATCGATTTGTATTTTTGACATTTTTATGTCGTTTTGACATCAAGGTGCATGCTGGGTACATCAACCAGCATTTTTCTAAATATCTTCTTTAGTGTTCAACAGAATAAATGAACTTATAAAGGTTTAAAACTACATGAGGGAGAATAAATAGTGAGGTAATTTCCATTTTTTAGGTAAACTATCCCTTTAAAGATGTTCATTTGCTTAAGCAGAAGTAGCGTATGCAATCGTACAAAACAAAACTGTATATTTAATATTATCCCCTTTTGAAAAAGCCTAGTTATCGCTAGATCCTCATTTTGGAAATAACATTTGATTTCCAGGACTATGGGTTCGAAATGGGACAGGATTTATCATTCGAGAGGGATCACAGCTAAGATGGGACTTCACTGCGTCCCAGCTGGGCTACTGGATCGCTGCTTTCCGTGCTTCATCAGGTGATACACCCAAATGCAAAAAAACACATATTTGCATCTCGACTCAAGCACAAAAATGCTGATCCTGCTTTGTATTTGAACACTAGGCTCAGGTTTGTCTCACCCAGGCCTGAGGGACATCACAGCCTACCACACCTTCTTCTTGCTGTCCATCCTGGGATCTCTCGCTCTGCTTGTGCTGGTCTTGCTCTGTGTCTTACTCTACTACTGCAGGTGTGTAGTTGTAGACTAGTTTGTCTAAATCAGGTGTAATTATAAGCATGGGCTAACTGGGACAAGTGTGCATCTACCTACAATTCTGAGATGATGAGAACAACAGCACAAAGATGGCAGAAGTCTTAAAGTAATAGTTCAACCAAAAATGAAATGTCAAATTTCCTAATCTAAAATCCTGGCTCTTTCATATTTTATAATGGTGTTGGGCAGTGGCTTTTATTTTAAAGATTTCAAAAGCACATAAATCCACCGCCAAGGGCTTAATGCATGTCTTATGAAGTGGATCTATGTGTATTTGTAACAGAAATATTTCTAGTTTCTAAATGATAATGTTCAATCACTGACTTTTGGAAGCAGCCGAATGCACATTAAGCGTGACTGACATATACAACATTCATTCATTTTCTTTTTGGCTTAGTCCCTTTATTAATCTGGGGTCGCCACAGTGGAATGAACCGCCAACTTATCCAGCACTTGTTTTACGCAGCGGATGCCCTTCCTGCTGCAACCCATCACTGGGAAACATCCATACACACTCATTCACACACATACACTACGGACAATTTAGCCTACCCAATTCACCTATACCACATGTTTTTGCATTTGTGGGGGAAACCGGAGCACCTGGAGGAAACCCACACGAACAAAGGGAGAACATGCAAACTCCACACAGAAACACCAACTGATCCAGCCGGGGCTCGAACCAGCAACCTTCTTTCTGTAAGGCGATTGTGCTACCCACTGCGCCACCCCACATATACAACATACTGTAGTGTACCAAAAAAAACTTGTCAACGGTGTCTCCTGGCCTCTAATCTGACATGGTTACTTCAGAAATGCTTTTTATTTCATGTTTGCTTTTCGTAAAACCATTGGTTATGTTTAGGGTAGGGTGTAGATTTCAGTTTACAACAACGACAACACTGTTTTTCAGAAATGTCACCATATGCAACATTTTCCCGATGAGCCTGGTTGATCATAAGATATCTTTTAGAAGATTACAGTAAAGAACTGTTTTTGCCAATTTTAGAGCTCGTTTGCTTAATGTCAGCATCTGTTTTCCAGGCGAAGGTGTCTGAAGCCTCGACGGCAGCAGAAACAGGTTCAAGTTCCATCTGCATTGAATGGATCTAGGAAGGACCAAGGCACCTCCACGTCCCACTTGAACCTCATCTGCGGAGGCCATGTTGAATCTGCTGCCTCAAATGGCAACTTGGACGCCAACAAATCCGAGGGATCCCCATCCCATGCCTTCAAGAGTGCCCGGGATGAGTTTACCCGGCACATTCCTGCCCATAAGCTACGCCATTCCTCAAAGAACAAGCAATCCAAAGGTGCCCAAAGAAATCCCGAGAGTTTCCCCATGAAGGTACATCAATCTACAGATACAAGCAATCTGGATAGCAATCTTCTACATGAAAACTACGGCCGCAACTACAGTTCTGATGACAAGGATCAAGACTATCGCCGCAGACATGTTGTCAATGATAATCGAGGCTACACATCTGACCCACCTTCCCCGCCACTTGTTGACAAGCCTCCAGAGTATTCACAGGTTTTGCAAGGACCAGATCATCTCGCTCGTCCAACATCGCTCAACACGCAACCAGGTCAGATTATATTCTGCAGCTCACTGGATCAGATGAAGGAGAACATGTACCGTACTATGGTACCAACTCTTGTAATCCCAGCCCACTACATGAGGTTTTCCTCTGAGTTTGGTGGCTCAGATCAAGGTAAGGATGGAACAAATCAATCAGATCGAGATGGACAGAGTTCACAAGGTACCAGCAGTGGGATTCAAAGCCAAATCCATCAAGGCCAGACCCCAGGATCAGGACATACAGATGCCCAGCAAGGTGCATCTCCTGCAGGCTCCGATGACAGTGTTTGGCCCTCCAGTGGTACACCAGCTCCAGTCCACATCCCAGTTTTATTCAATGACTCCACGATTTCCCAGATGAACGGAGAGCTGCAAGCACTCACAGAGAAGAAGCTTCTGGAACTGGGGGTGAAGCAGCATCCTCGGGCATGGTTCATATCCCTCGACGGACGTGCCAATGCTCACGTACGCCACTCATACATTGATGTAGGTGCTGATCTCGGTCATAGTGGAACACACAGTGGAAACCACAGTGCCCAAAGCACCTTGAGTGCCCCGGCTGGGAGTAGTAAGGACCGAAGCATTGATGCAAGTCTACAAGACACCCAACATGAGCGCAAATCTGCATCTGGTCGCAAGACCAAAGAGGAGCACCATGGAAGCAGTCGAAAGGGGCATGGAGGAAGCAGCTTAGGTGGAGGGAAACATTACTCCAAACCTGCCTACCATGACCCGCTTGACCTAAGTGGGGGAGTGAGTCGGATGGGGGCCAGTTCGCCACTGGAAAACCCTCTTACGCCTCTTTTGGATGATGGTCCCGAAGAGCCAAGGGGGTCTTCGATGCCGAGAAGGGGTCGAAGCAGGGGGAACAGCTCACGTAGTAGCAACAGCGAAACGCAGCGTGACTCCGTTACCAGCCCTGAAGATGACAATGATCTTGATGACAAGGATGAGAACAAGAAGAGCCCCTGGCAGCGTATTGAAGAGCGCCCCCTAATGGTGTTTCATCCGAAGAAGTAGAGCAAGAAAATCAATCCCAACAGCTGCCTTGACCGATTAGCCAAACTAGAGATGTGTTCAAATTGAAGTTTCACTCAACAATATTCAGAGGATGACTATCTGTGTCTTTATAGTTTAATGGACATTTCACTCAAGATTTTTATGCCATTGGATTTATTTTTGGCTTTCTATGACAACAGACTTCCACTGCTCAATTTGAATGCATCTCAGGGGTCAAAGAACACAAATTAGGTGGCATCATACCATCTCAGTGTTTTGCACACCTACAAGGATTACACTAAATCCAAGACTAGGTAAGGTGAGGAGAATGCCATTGCAGATGGAAGAACGCAAGATACCAAACAACTGGGCGAGTGCATTAAAATAAAGCACAACACATCTACACAATATATCTAAATAAATCAGAAGTACTCAAGTACCTTTTCCCTCTCAATGGCTTCTACGTTTTGAATGAATGGATTTCTCGGATGCTTTGATAAGTTGGATCAAGACATTGATGTTTTCCAGAACTCCATGTTAAACTTTTAGAGACCTGTTTCCTTATGTTCTAATGCAGTATATTCCTTGGTATTTCTGCTTATTCTTCTACCTTCAGTACTCATTATTTTGATGTCAGTTCCTCATTCGATTTTCATACTAATTTTATACGTAATGTACATCGCTAATCCAGAATTTCAGATTTCAACATTCCAGATCTTTTACCGCTAGTCCTTAATTAGTAGATTCAGTACAATTAAGTTTAATGTTCACATTTGTATGTGATGTGATGTTAAAGCAATTTCTGAAATCATCATACCATGTCTTTTTTTATTTTTTGTAATATAAAATCCTGTCCTTTTTATGCCACATTTTGCATTCATGTGAGGTTCTTGAGTCTAGAATTTGAGGATACGATAGATTGACACTCAACACTTGCGATAAAATGTAAGAGATTTAGTTTCAAATAATGTTTGTGGAGCCTGTTTTCACTTGAAGAGGAATGAAATGAAATGAAAAAGCATTGACTATGAAATAGTAGACTTGAATGTACTTTCTCCACAGTTAAGCCCAAAGTATACTTTGGTTATTTACACATACTGGATATATAAGTGTACTTTTCAAGTACATTTGATAGTATGCACAAACACAGTCGCCTGCCAGTCTTTATTGTGTCTGTGCACTTTCTTTCTTTGAAAGTTATCACTGATAAAAATGTCTTTGCCGTGTAATTTTGTAAAAATAAAATGTTTGTAAAAACGGCACAGTTCATTGTTAGCAGCAAAGTGATTAAATTAAGTAGTGCAAAAGTTATTCAGTTAAAATGCAAACTTAATTTGTCACAAAAATCAGAAGAAAAATGACTAAATTATCAGAACGGTATACTTTGGGCTTCAGTGTTTTCAGTTGGGCTTTTCATTAATTTCAAACAGAGCCATTTGGTGTATATGTATGATAGTCTATATGTGCATGAGATAACTAGTTTAGGACAGATTTTTTTATGCCTACAAATGGTAATAGACACTATTCAAGCATGAAGGTGGATATTAGATGCACTGTAAAAGGTGATTTTTTACTTTGCTTAAAAAGTGAGTAAACCTGTTACCTTAATAGCGACAAGTTGACTTTACTTAAAAAAAGTAAGTATACCTATTGTAACTGGGAAGTGTTAAGGTGATTTAACTTAATTTTTTACTTAAATTTACGTTAAAAGGCTTTTAGTTCACTCACTTTTTTAAAGTACAGTCAACTAATCATTTTAAAAGCAACAGGTTTACTCACTTATCTTAAGTAAAGTCAACAAATTTTAAAAGCAACAGGTTTACTCACTTCTCTTAAGTAAAGTCAACTAATAATTTTTAAAGCAACAGGTTTACTCACTTAAGTCAACTAATTGCTTTTAAAGCAACAGGTTTACTCACTTATTTTAGGTAAAGTCTACTAATCATTTTAAAAGCAACAGGTTAACTCAATTATCTTAAGGAAAGTCAAATAATTGCTTTTAAAGCAACAGGTTTACTCACTTGTCTTAAGTAAAGTCAACTAATAATTTTTAAAGCAACAGGTTTACTCACTTAATTTAAGTAAACTAATCACTTTTAAAGCAACAGGTTTACTCAAGTCAACTAATCATTTTTAAAGAAACAGGTTTACTCACTTATCTTTAGTAAAGTTAACTAATCGTCTTAAAAGCAACATGTTTACTCACTTATCTTAAGTAAAGTAAATTAATTGCTTTAAAAGCAACAGGTTGACTTACTTATCTTAAGTACAGTCAACTAATTGTTTTAAAAGCAACAGGTTTTCTCACTTAAGTCAACTAATTGCTTTTAAAGCAACAGGTTTACTCACTTGTCATAAGTAAAGTCAACTAATCATTTTTAAAGCAACACGTTTACTCACTTATTTTAGGTAAAGTCTACTAATTATTTTAAAAGCAACAGGTTAACTCAATTATCATAAGTAAAGTCAACTAATTGCTTTTAAAGCAACTGGTTTACTCACTTGTCTTAAGTAAAATCAACTAATCACTTTTAAAGCAACAGGTTTACTCACTTAATTTAAGCAAACTAATCACTTTTAAAGCAACAGGTTTACTCACTTATGTTAAGTAAAGTCAACTAATCGTTTTAAAGAAACAGGTTTACTCACTTATTGTAAGTAAAGTTAACTAATCGTCTTAAAAGCAACATGTTTACTCACTTATCTTAAGTAAAGTAAATTAATTTCTTTAAAAGCAACAGGTTTACTCACTTATCTTAAGTACAGTCAACTAATTGTTTTAAAAGCAACAGGTTTACTCACTTGTCAAATAATAGCTTTTAAACAACAGGTTTACTCACTTGTCATAAGTAAAGTGAACAGATTGTTTTAAAGGCAATAGGTTTACTCACTTATTTTAAGTAAAGTCAACTAATCCTTTTTTACAGTGTTCTTAATGTATAGAAATTTGCCAAACTTTCGAATGCCAGTTAGAAATGTGAAATAGTTTACAGGCCAGTGTTTGGCCCGTCAAAAATTTTCCAGTGCTGTTATTATTCATACAATCTGTAACTTGCATCGACTGTGAAAAAAGTCTGACTTGGGATCATTTTTATAAGCCATTCAAATATTAAAAGCAAGACACTTTTAATTGCTACTTTTCTATTTTACTGTTTTGTACACAAATTCAGCATTATTTGTCCCGTCATCAAAACAAGCACATGTGTAATTGTTAAAGCAACAGATATAGTACAGGGTACCTTATAAAGACACTCAGAGCTACTTGACGACTATCAAACATGATTCAAAGAGACTTTTACTAAAATAGCTCTGCTCATGCTGATCTGGTGCCAATCACATGTAGACTGCTGATTAATGCTGTCTCCTGTAATGACTGTCAACTTGCTGGAAATGACACCGCTGTTGCTACATGTCTCATATGCATGTCATTTGCTTTGCAACCATCACTTCCTTATATTAAATAACACAAATTTGACTGGAACTGAGATTAAGTACACTGTAAAAAATATATATATACATGTTAATTGACAGGTTTTAAATGATTATTTTTATTTATTTATGGTTATGAATTGCATTGATTTCTGCTCTGTTGACTTCTGATGTTGAAAATCCAACTGCGCAGTTTAAGAAAGTGACTTTTATTGGCAATTTATTATATTAAATTCCAATTAAGTGAAATATTATATGCATAATTAAATGACAGACAAAGTACTGAAAGTTTATTACCACGTTTTTATGCTATAATTCATATATACACTGTAAAAATGATCTGATACTTAACAAATAAAAAAAAAATTTTGTTTATTTAAAGTTGTGAATTGCATTAAGGGATGTTGATCTTTGCTCTGTCGACTTTTCATGTTGAAAATTCACTTCTACAGTTGAAGAAAGTGAATTTTATTGACATTTTAGTAGTGGGAAATAATATGATGTATAGGAAATAATATGCAGAGAAATTAGTCTGTAAAATAACAGAAAATGTGCTGGCAGTTTATTATAATGTTTTTGTAGCATAATATACAACATCAACCCAGATAATATATCACTTTAAACTATTAAAAATGTCACTAAAAGTCACTTTTTCTAACTTTTTAAGGTTAAAAGCTGTTGGAAGAAAGATCAAGGTCCCATAATGCAATTCAAAAGCAGAAGAAAACACTGAAAAATAAAATCATGAATCACAAAATACAGAAAACTGCTAATTTTCACTTCAAAATATCACTTCAAAGTATTAAAAATGTCAATAAAATTCCCTTTTTCAAACTTTTCAACATCAAAAATTGTTGGAGGACAGTTCAAGATCCCATAATGCAATACAAAAGCATAAAAAAATGTAAAAATCAACTTATTTTACAGATATTATTTTTACAGTGTACAAGATTATCTCCACACAGTTGGCGATTACGAAAGAGGCTTTAAATCTAGTGCAAGCTGAATGTTACAGAGGATTTTAGTATGTTTTGTATTATATACAAGGTGCTTAAACCCCTAAACCTTACGTACATTATGATTATCAAAAAACTGACCCACGATTTCACCTTTCTTTTTTTTTTAGATATGCTCACTCTTTTCAGCATGAGTTTCACTCGAACCTGTAAAAAGTGAAATCAAAGCCATTCTCTTCCTCTATGTGTTCATATTTAATTCATAACCTGTACGCAAGAAATCTCGATATGCCTTTGTCTATTTATCACGTGATGTGGTGCTCTAAAAGACATTTCCCTCTGTACCTTGTAAATATTTCTCTCTTTGACTGATTATGATGATGTTGTTTCCATTGTGCACAAACGGCTTGGCTTAACTGTTCTAAAATCATGTCCGATTGAACTTTTTGCAATTTTATAATTTGTTCATGATATCTTCACATGTGAAATGGACTGTTTCACTTCTGACGTGTCCAAAAGTCATGTGCTGCAAAATAAAGAAATGCCACTTCTTCTTGGGTTTTTCCTTCCTTTCTTATTTGTTATTAAAAATAAAACTGAAACTATAGCTGTCATACTTTGGTTTTTTTTCACACGTGACATCCTCCTTTTAACATAACACAACTTTTTTGTAAGTGCAAAGAGTTTAGGATTTGTGAGGAGTTTGTGTGTGTGTGACCACAAAACCAGCCATAACTGTTTTTCTGAAAAAAGCTGTTTATATATATATATATATATATATATATATATATATATATATATATATATATATATATATATATATATGTAAACAGCGGAATGAACTGCCAACTTTTCCAGCATATGTTTTATGCAGCGGATGCCCTTCCAGCTGCAACCCATCACTGGGAAACACCCATACACTCTCATTCACACACATACACTATGGACAATTTTAGCCTACCCAAATCACCTATACCACATGTCTTTGCACTGTGGGGGGAAACCAGAGCACCCGGAGAAAACCCACGCAAACACGGGGAGAACATGCAAACTCCACACAGCAACGCTGTCCACACGGCAACGCCAACTGACCCAGCCGAGGCTCGAACCAGTGACCTTCTTGCTGTGAGGTGACAGCACTACCTACTGCGCCACAGCATCGCCCATGCTTAAAATAGTAATCATATTTTAGATGAGTTATTACATTCAAATAGATTAAGGATTATTTAGCATTTAAGTCTGTAATGATCTTCGGTGGTGTTTGATTTCTAAACTGTCATGAGGGGGGGAAAACTAATTAGATAAAGATATTTAGATAATGTTTGTCTTGACAAAATTTGGACTCTGACCTGACCAGCAGGTTTGAAACTGTTTCACATTTTAAGTAGATTTAAAGCTTTGAACTTTGAAGGTTTTAAAGGTCATATACTGTACATTCCTATAGCAAGTACAAGCCTGATTCTTGGACATTGAAGCAAACTGGTGCACATAAGTTGTAGCTAGTATGTTTAACATCCCACATGAACAATATAGGCTACCATAGTTATTTATAAAATTTTTAAACCATTCTAAAGTGCATTATAGTGTGTATATTATAGTATTTACTAATTTAATGAAGGGTACTCTAGTAATAGTTTTTACTACAGTAAACATGTATACTGTACCTAATAACATAACCTATAGTTGTAGAAAACTACAGTATTGGGTCATTTGTTTATATTAATATAGTTGTCGTGTTACCATGGCAACTACAGAATTACCACAACAGATTCATTGAAGTACTTTACTATCTATCCGAGATGTCCAAACTGGGGCCCGCAGGTCAAAGTTGGCCCATGGTAACCTTTGATTTTGGCCATCCCATCTGAGAATGGTTTAGAGATTGTCATTTCAAATTTAAGGTAACCTTTCATTTCTTTTTAAGCTACAAAAAAGCTATATGAAGTTAAATGTTTCAATTTAAAGGTGTAAATTAATCAGATTTTTTAAAATGTACATACCACACATAGAGGACAATGCAGAGGCTTTGATGAGTGAATCAAGTCAAAAGCAGATTATTGACTGTATTCAGCATTGAACTCCACTGTTACATATATGATTGTTTATGTTTTTACTGGAACAAGTTATAATTTAAAAAGTTATACTGCGTTAGTTAATACGATTCAAAGTTAGGAAATTACCCATGGCAACTTTAATGTAAAAAAGTTTGGTATATTTATCTTAGGCCCACGGCTATCAATGAGATTTGGTTTTTGGCCCTTATATGAAAAAGTGGGCACCCCTGCTATATAGGCATATGGTTCAAATACTCTATTGTGTTTACAATATTCATATTTTCATGTAGGTATACTGAAAAAAGTGTTGCATGCAAAACTGTTGCAAAAAATTTATTTGTGTTGAATTTAAACAAATTAAATTGAGCAATGTTCAACTTAATTTGTTTGTTTAAATTCAGCACATTCAGTTTAAAACCACTTAACGTAAAAATAATTGAGTAAATATAAGGAATCATCTTTGAATAATTTTTTGCAGTATACTGTACAAATAGCCACAAAACCATTATACTTTTCTTACAGAAGACCTTGACTACACTTTATACACATACTATATTAATAAAAACTGTAAATATTGATAAGTATCTATGTAACTAAATAAAATGTGGAAAAATTATATCTTAAAAAGCTAGGGCACTCGGTATTCTTGATCAGTGATAGATAAGCCTACTTGAAACAAATAAAACAAAATGGTTGATCATCAAATATGGGACTAAATATAGCTTTGAAATCGATCTTTCTTTGCTCTACAGTCATAAATACTAAAGACAAGTTTGTTGTTTCAGGCAAAGATAATAAGCAACCATCATGAAAATGTAGACGTTTCACTAGTAATTTTAGCAATCCTGTGTATTAATCAGCGGTTTCAGGCTAGCTACATAGGCTAGCTACTTTGTTATTATAAATCTTAAAATTAATTACACTTGAAAGAGCATTCAAAATAACATGTACAAATATATCGCAAAATATTAATACAACTACAGAAAGTCCAAAGAGCAGCAAGAAAATAAATAAATAAATTAAATTACCTTATCGCTCCAGTCCGGTTGGAGGCGCTGCATTCAATTCATTCATCAGGATGAGGAAGCGCAACGTTACAGTCAGCGCAGAGCGCACTGATCAATGTTATGTTCACATATAATACTATTACATTTATCTAGCATTCTTCAAAAGCTGTCAAAACCTGTACATAACTTCTATTAACTGCCAAATTAGTGTTTCGGGGTTTCAAAGAAGTTTGTCTTTATTTCCGTGAACATCTATGCAGAAACGCCTTTATAATCTCTGTTTACATCACATGAAGTAGGTCATTGCTGTTGGGTAAGTTTACTTTCTTTTTATTTTTGATCATTTAAAATGTCAGAAGTGATTACTAACGTTGTATAACACGTTATTACTGTGGTATGACTGATTCTGACGCAAGTAACATTCGTTGGATAATTTAGCTTAAGTTTCACTACTCAATAGCCAAACTATATACAAGATAACTATTATAATATTAGTTATCATTATCGCTATTATCATAATTATGTCAAAATTTCAGTTGTTGCCTTCTACGTTTGTATATTTTTATATTAATGAAGCCAAATGTAATTGAATTTGCAGTGATGGCCGCTAGAAGGCGCCACTGACCAATATTTATCAGCCATACTGTACCATAAATAATATGCTGGTGAATGAATGAATGAATGAATGAGTGTGTTTGTGTGTGTATCTGTGTGTTTCAGGATGTTTCTGGTGGGACTGACCGGAGGAATTGCCTCAGGGAAGAGCACGGTGTCTTCTCAACTCAAAGAGCTGGGCTGTCCTGTCATCGATGCAGATGTGGTTGCCCGAAAAGGTGTTTATTTCTTTAAAGATTATGAAATATCATTATCAGGAATATAATTAATTTAAACACAAGGCTGAAATAAACACTGTTGATGCAGCCAAAGTTTGAGACGGCAAGTTAACGACAACATTACTATATATATTCATTTTAATAATAAGGTTTACAAACTCAAAATACAATCTGTTGAAGCTAATTTATATGTGTATATATTTAAATGTAAGTGCTTGCCAATTTAAAGGCAGTATTAATTGTTTAAAAATATTATATAATAGTTATACATCTATATTAATAACATAATATAAATATTCATATATTATATATGCTGGTTCGAGCCTTGGCTGTGTCAGTTGGCGTTTCTGTGTGGAGTTTGCATGTTCTCACTGCGCTCGCGTGGGTTTACTCCGGGTGCTCCGGTTTCCCCCACATTCCAGAGACATGCGGTACAGGTGAATTGGGTAAGCTTAATTGTCCGTAGTGTATGAGTGTGAATGAGTGTGTATGGATGTTTCCCAGGGATGGGTTGCAGCTGGAAGAGCATCCGCTGCAATGAATGAATTTACATTTTATATAAATATTTATGTAAGTGAATTGTATTTAACAAAATGTATTTAACAAAAACTATTTTCACTCAAAAATTCTTTCAGTGTAAAAGACTTTAATTTGGAGCAAAAAGATGCACTGGGGCTGGGAGTTACTTTATACAGTAGCATCATATACGCTCACTGGCCACTTTATTAGGTACACCTGTCCAACTGCTTGTTAATGCAAATTTTATCAGCCAGTCACGTTGGCAACTCAATGCATTTAGGCATGTAGACATGGTGAAGACGATCTGCTGCAGTTCAAACCGAGCATCAAAATAAGGAAGAAAGGGGATTTAAGTGACTTTGAACGTGGCATAGTTGTTGGTGCCAGACGGGCTGGTCTGAGTATTTCATAAACGGCTGATCTACTGGGATTTTCACGCACAACCATCTCTAGGGTTTACAGAGAATGGTCAGAAAAAGAGATAATATCCAGTGAGTGGCAGTTCTGTGGGCACAAATGCCTTGTTGAAGCCTGAGGACAGAGGACAATGGCCAGACTGGTTCCAGCTGATAGAACGGTAACCACTTGTTACAACTGAGGTCTGCAGAAGAGCATCTCTGACCGCACAACACGTCCAACCTTGAGGCGGATGGGCTACAGCAGCAGAAGACCACACCGGGTGCCACTCCTGTCAGCTAAGAACAGGAAACTGAGGCCACAATTCACACAGGCTACGAGCGTGTAGTCAATCATTTTACTCATAGCTGATTGGTCCAGTTTGGGTTTGCGATTTTTAATCCAGAATAAATCCTGGATAAAAAGTTAACATGGTTACAATAAATAAAAATAATAATTGTGAAAAATGTTAGGAAAAGCAGTCACTGACATCAGTAGTAGGAACAAAAGCTATAATGGAAGTCAATGGGTAACCCAGTAATCTGCATTCTTCAAAATATCTTCCATTGCTGAAATCTGAATTTAAATTTTTGCATGAAATCCTCCTTTAATGCATACTTTTTCCATCAGTATATAATCTTTATGTAAATATATCTGTGTTTCAGTGGTGGAGCCCCAAACCGCAGCGTACAGACTGATCGTGCGCCACTTTGGGCGGGACGTTTTATCAGAAAATGGCGAGATTGACAGGAAGAAACTGGGCCAGATCATTTTCTCCAGCCCTGAGAAACGCAGGCTTCTCAACTCCATCACACACCCGGAAATACATAAAGAAATGTTGAAACAAATCCTGCTGTACTTTATTAAAGGTACACATGCATTAAATAAAGCTGATTGGGATTATGCAGGAGTCTCATGAATCTGTGTGTGTGTGCGTTTAGGCTACAGGTATGTGATTCTGGACGTCCCGCTGCTGTTTGAAACTCGACGGCTCACTCGATTCCTGACGCACACTGTGGTCGTGTACTGGTAATGACAAACAGTTTATTGGAGTGTTAAATTCACGTTATTTATATACTACTTACTAATATCTTTAAGTGAGCTGTTTTTAGTTTGTCTGTAGTTTTAAAATTAATTGTAAAAATAGTTTGAAGTATTAAAATGGTGAAAACTGAAATGTTTTTGCAATTGTAGTACTTTTTTCTCACTTGATTTTGTGTGTATTTCAACTAATTGACTAAACTTAATTAGCAAAACAGTAATATATTGTTTTAATTTAATAGCTTTTTAAAAAAATAAATTAGTTAAAAATGTTATAAATATATTTTTTTATTAAATGTTAGTTATTTATAATGTTTCCTTTTTACTTTCTTTTATTTTTACTTCAATTTTAGTCTTTCAGCTTATTTTTTACTTCATTACCAAGGCAATATTTCTAATTAACATCATTAACATTAACATTTTTTTATATTATTGTCTTTTATCTAATAAGTGTGTGTGCTATGTGTATATTGCCTTGAATGTTGAATCTATCAATAATAAGCGTGCGCTCTGCATGTTTTTATTGATTTATTGTTATTAAAAAACAAAAAATCTTTTAAAAATGAGGAAAATTTTATATGTATTTCAAATAGCAAAACAGTATGGTAGTTTTTAGTTGGTCGTATTAAATTTTCATGTTTTTTTCCCACTGTTGCTGTTACACAATTTTTGATGCATATTTTATTTTAGTTTTTCATCAAATTTGTAATTTTATTTCTCAATTCACTTTAATAATTGGTTGTTTTATACAATAAATCTTTCATACATTTGTAATATATATGTCTACTTAAATGTTCGTTATATTTGACTTTAATTTATCTTTACTTACCTTAGTTACCAAGGCGATATTTCTAATTTACTTACTGTACATTTATTTTTGTTATTTCTGAGTTTATATTATATATTATATTATAGTCCTTCATCAAATACATGTGAGTGTTGTGTAAATTGCATTTAACAGTAAGCATGTGCTCTGTATGCTTTTATTCATTTATTGTTATTAAAATGTTAAAAAATAATAAAATATAAATAAAAAATAGGGATAAAATATTCCTATTTTTTAAAGGATTTGTGTATTTCAACTAGGCATGTGCCGGTATAAGATTCTGACGGTATGAGAACCTTGGATAAAAATATCACAGTTTCACAGTATTGTGATTACTGCGTGGGTCTGGGTAAAAAACTCTAAACTTTTTTCCCTTTTGAACACAATATATTTTGTTTTTTGAAAGAGTTATAATATTTTGGAGCAGTAAACATGTCAGGCTAAATAATTCAAATAAATCATTAACCTGCTGTCTTTATTAGTTTCAAAAATACAGATTTCTTTACAATTTAAAACAGCCTCTTTGGATATTTTTTCTGCTGGAGATACTGTTGTCCTAAAAAACAAAACAAAAAATGTAAATAAAAAATCTTACACATACCTTAGGAACGGTATTACAGAAACAGGTTTTTTAAAACCTTGACTTTTCCAAATCGCCGTATACCTTGAAAACAGTTATTGTCCCATGCCTAATTTCAACTAAACTTAATTATCAAAACAGTAGTTTTTAGTTGGTTGTTTTTAAATTGCAATTTTTTTAATTTCTTCAATTTCTTTTCTTTCTTCAATTTTAATGCATGTTTTAGTTTAGTTTTTCAAATATATAAATATATATATTTTTATTTCTCAATTCAGGAAAAAAATCTGTTTAATAACTGTTTTATAGCTTTTAAAAACATGAAGTTTTCATACATTTTTAATATTATTTTTGATTTAAATGTAATTTTTTTTTATGTTTCTATTTGGCTTTTATTGAACTTCAGCATTCTTTTGGTTTAGTTACCAAGGCGATATTTACAACACATCTTAAATTTTTTTGGGGTCTTTTATGATATTATAGTCTTTCATCTAATATATGTGTGTGTGTCATGTGTATATTACCTTTTCAGTAACAATAAGCGTGTGCTCTGTGTGTCCAGTGATCCAGCGACACAGCTGTCCAGACTCATGCAGCGGGACACGTTGAGCCAGACGGAGGCCGAGCAGAGGATCTCCGCTCAGATGCCGCTGAAGGAGAAGCGCGGCTTGGCCAATCACGTGATCGAGAACTCAGGCTCCCGCGAGGACACACACAGACAAGTGCTGCGGCTGCACTCCAAACTGGACGACTGCATGCAGTTCCTGATCATCAGAGCCGTCGCGGTGGCTGCGCTCGCTGGGCTCGGCGGACTCTTCATCTATTCAGTCAGAATCATCACTTCATAGCACACAAACATTTACATTTAGCAGACGCTTTTGACTGACAATTGAGGAGGCATTCAGCGATTCAACAAGAGGCAATACACACAACAAGTGCTAATTATATGAAGGTTGAACTCAGAATTATTAGCCCTCCAGAATTGTTAGCCCTCTGTATATTTATTTTGCATTAATAACCAAGAGAAGATTTTTTTCAACACATTTCTAATCATAATAGTTTTAATAACTCATTTCTAATAACTGATTTATTTTATCTTTGTCATGATGACAGTAAATAATATTTGACTAGATATTTTTCAAGACACTTCTATACAGCTTAAAGTGACATTTAAAGGCTTAACTAGGTTAATTAGTTTAACTAGGCAGGTTAGGGTAACTAGGCAAGTCATTGTATAATGATGGTTTGTTCTGTAGACAATTGAAAACAAATATTGCTCAAGGGGGCTAATAATTTTGACCTTAAAATGGTTTTAATAAAATTAAAAACTGCTTTTATTCTAGCCGAAATAAAATTAATAAGACTTTCTCCAGAAGAAAAAATATTATCAGACATACTGTGAAAATTTCCTGAATCTGTTAAACATCATTTGGGAAATATTTGAATTTTTTTTACAGGAGGGCGAATTATTTTGACTTCAACTATTAAGGCACAAGCTGTAAAGGCTCCTCCCTTTTCTGAAAGAGGGTGGGGACAGCAGCTCATTTGCATTTAAAGACACACGA
>NC_079458.1:5538413-5613413 GCF_903798145.1 Danio aesculapii
TGGTTCCAGCTGATAGAAAGGCAACAGTAACTCAAATAACCACTCGTTACAACCGAGGTCTGCAGAAGAACATCTCTGAACACACAACACATCCAAACTTGTTGCCTGGTCTGATGAGTCCCGATTTCTGCTGCAACATTTGGATGGTCGGGTCAGAATGTGGCGTCAACAACATGAAAGCATGGATCCATCCTGCCTTGTATCAACAGTTCAGGCTGGTGGTGGTGTAATGGTGTGGGGGATATTTTCTTGGCACACTTTGGGCCCATTAGTACCAATTGAGCATCGTGTCAACGCCACAGCCTACCTGAGTATTGTTGCTGACCATGTCCATCCGTTTATGACCACAGTGTACCCATCTACTGATGGCTACTTCCAGCAGGATAACGCACCATGTCATAAAGCGAGAATCATCTCAGACTGGTATCTTAAACATGAAAATGAGTTCACTGTAGTCAATGAGTTCGGCCTCCACAGTCACCAGAGCTCAATCCAATAGAGCACCTTAGGGATGTGGTGGAACAGGAGATTCGCATCATGGATGCGCAGCCAACAAATCTGCAGCAGCTGCGTGATGCTATCATGTCAATATGGAGCAAAATCTCGGAGGAATATTTCCAGTACCTTGTTGAATCTATGCCATAAAGGATTAAGGCAGTTCTGAAAGAAAAAGGGCGTCCAACCCGGTACTAGTAAGGTGTACCTAATAAAGTGGCCGGTGAGTATATTAATAACATAAGAAGAGACTCCAAAATCTGAAGTTAATGGGTCAGATAAGGGAGACATGCAAAATATGTACTGTTGGTGTGCCTCCAGGAACAGAGTTGGGAAACACTGCTAAGATATGAATAAATGTAGCATGATTAGCGTTAATTATCGTTAATTTGTTAATGTAGTTTAGTAAAGATAACGAATGCAGTTTTGTTGTGCAGTGTGTTGAGCTACAGGTTGTGTTAGTGCAGCTGAGTGTGTGTGTGTGTGTAAAGATGAGTAATATAGATGTACATCAGACAGATCTGACAGTTTTGAGTTGTCTCTGCTCTTCAGGCCTGACCCACGGTGATGTTCTCTGTCTTTAATAAGCTGTTCTTATGCTAACACAGAGTGACGCTGGCTAGCGGCCCTGCACAGTAAGACCTCGGTGTGTGTGTGTGTGTGTGTGTGTGTGTGTGTGTGTGTGAGAGATGGTCAAGGTTTCAAGACTGTGCTTCTGACTTTATGGAATGGATACAGATGATTGTGTGTGCTTGTATTTGTTTGTGTGTTGTGGTGTGTGTCTGTTTGATGTGTGTCAATGTGTGATGCATTATGTATTTTGTATGTGTTTTGTGTAGGTGTGTGTGGGTGTTTTGTGCAATAAGTGTGTGCGTGTGTGTATTTGTGTGTGTACTGTAATTGTGTTTGTTTTGTGTGTATGTTTTTTATTTGTGAGTTGTGTGCTTGTTTGTGTGTTTGTATTTGTTTGTGTGTTATGTGTTTTTGTGTGTGATACACTGTATTTTATGTGTTTTGTGTAGGTGTGTTGGGTGTTTTGTGCGATAACTGTGTGTTCATCTATTTGTGTGTTGTGGTGTGTGTGTTTTTGTGTTGGTGTGTGATATACTATGTATATTTTATGTGTTGGTGTGGATTTGTGGCTGTGTGTGTGGGTGTTTTGTGCGATAAGTGTGTGTGTTGTGGTGTGTGTACTGTATTTGTGATTGTTTTGTGTGTGTGTGTGTGTGTGTTTATTTGTGTTCTGTGTACTTGCTTGTGTGTTTGGTTTTCTGTGTGCGTTTGTAATTGTTTGTTTTGTGTCGGTTTGTGATATGTGGATGTGTGTATATGTTTTGTGTTGTTTGTGAATTTGTTTATTTGTGTTTTGATGCTTTGTGTATGTGTGTGTGTGTGTGTGTATGTGTGCGTGTATTTGTGTGTTGTGGTGTGTGTGCAGTATTTGTTGTGTTTGTGTGTTTATTTTGTGTGTGTGTGTGTGTGTGTGTGTGTGTGTGTGTGTGTGTGTGTTGTGTGCATGATTGTGTTGTGGTGTGGGTGGGTGTGTTTTTGTTTTGTGTTGTTTGTGTATTAATTAGTTTGATGTATTGTGTGTGTGTGTGTGTTGTGTGTCTATGTTTTGTGTTGTTTGTGTGTTTGATGTTTTGTGCAATATGTATGTTTGTGTGTGTGTGGGTTGTGGTGTGTGCACTGTATTTTTGTGTGTCGCTGTGTGTATGTTTTGTTTTGTTTGTGTATTTGTTTGTGTGTTCGATGTATTGTGTGGGCGTGGATTTGTAGCAATGTGTGTGTGTGTGTATTGTGCAATACATGGGTGTGTGTGCATGTATTTGTGTGTTGTGGTGTGTGTACTGTACGTGTGTTTATGTGTTGTGTGTGTTTGTTTTTGTGCATGTATGTGTTTGTATTTGTTAAGTGTGTGTGTGTGTGTGTGTGTGTGTGCTTATATTTGTTTGTGTGTTTTGTGTGGGTGTGTGATGTGTGTGTGTTGTGGTGTATGCACTGTTTTTGTGTTTGTGGATGTCTGAGCGTGTTTGTGTGTCACTGTGTGTATGTTTTGTGTTGTTTGTGAGTTTGTGTGTTTAATGATTTGTGTGGGTGTGAATTTGTGACTGTGTGTGTTTTGTGCAATATGTGTGTGTGTGTGTGTGTATTTGTTTGTGTTTTGTGGTGTGTGTGCTGTATTTGTTGTTTTTGTGTTGTGGTGTGTGTGATGTGGGTGTGTGTTATGTATATGTTTTGTGTGGATGTGGATTTGTGGCTGTGTGTGTTTTGTGTAATATGTGTGTGTGCATATGCATGTATTTGTGTGTTGTGGTGTGTGTGTGTGTGTGTGTACTGTATTCGGGTTTTATTCGTGTGTTGTGTGATATGTAGGTGTGTGTTGTCTATATGTTTTGTGTTGTTTGTGAATTTGTGTGTTGTTTAATGTTTTGTGTGGGTTTGTTTTTGTGTGTTCACTTGTATGTTGTGTGTTGTGGTGTGTGTACGGTCTTTGTGTTTGTTTTGTGTGCTTTTATATTTGTTTGTGTGCTGTGTACTTGTTTATGTGTTTGCTTTGTGTGTGTGTGTGTGTGTGTGTGTGTGTGTGTGTGTGCGCTTGTATTTGTGTTTTGGTGTGCGTTTGATGTTTTGTGAGGGTGCGAACTTGTGGCTGTGTGTGTATGTTTGTGTTTCGTGTGCTATGTGGGCGTGTTATGTGTTTGTTTTGGTGTGTGTAACGTGTTTGTGGTTGTTTATTTGTGTTGTATGAATGTTTTGTGTATAGGTTTTGTGTTTGTGCATTTGTGTGTTATTGATGTTTTGTATGGGTGTAAATATGTGGGTGTGTATTGTGTGTTTTTGAATGTATTTGCTTGTTTTGTAAGTTATGTTGGTGTGTTGTGTTTGTGTGTGTGTGTGCGTGTGTGTATGTGTGTTATGTATCTGTGTTGTGTCTCGTAGTGCGTAACTGTGTTTGTGTGTTTGCTGTCAGAGTGTTTTAGTGTGTATCAGACAGACCGCAGTGTGTGTGTGTGTGTGTGTGTGTGTGTGTGTGTGTGTGTGTGTGCGTGTGCGTGTGTGTTGTGAGCTGAGCTAACTTGGGTGAGAAGTCAACTTTTCAAACACTGCCACTGTGAGGAATGCTGAAACTCACCGAAGCACGTCTGAACAATGACAGAGCCACAGCAGAGATGAAGCCCATTTACAGATGTGTGTGTGTGCGTGTTTGTGTGTGTGTGAATTTTTGCTTGCAAATCGACGCCATTATTTTCAGCCCAAAGCAGATTTACAACCAATTTCCTACAAACACTTACAGGGAAAAGGGGTCAAAGATGTTCTTGACGGTTTTCTCTTCCCCCATAGAAAACGTGCATGAAAACACACATGTATGCCAGTTCAGGACGAAACGGAAGCAGCAGCAAACACACACACACACACACAAACACGATTCACTCTTAGGAGTGATTTGTACAGGACGGGCAGCAATAGTGAAGGATGTTTCATCTGGGAGTAACAGTGTGTGTGTCATCTCACTCTCTCTCTCTCTCTCTCTCTCTCTCTCTCTCTCTCTCTCTCTCTCTCTCATAGACAGACAGAGAATGTTACACTGTAGAATTACATTACTTTCAGACCCTTTGTGCATACAGTGTGTGTTTGCGTTGTATGTGTTTGGGTGTGTCAGGGTTTTGTGCTATATTTGTGTGTGTGTGTGTACTGTGTTTGGATGTGTTTTGTATGTCTGTTTTATGTGTTGTGTGTGTTTTGTGCAATATAATTGAAAACACTATTATATGAAATAAATACAAACAACACTACAGATACAGATAACAAAGACACCACAAGAGGAATGGAAATATACAATAATTAATAACTATTACAAATAACTTTAGTAAAGATTAAAAATACGACATACAAAAATCTGTACTTTATACAAAAGATAAGTACAATTATATATATATATATATTTATTACTATTATTAAATTGTATTTATCTCTTGTAAAAAGTACAGATATTTGTATTTCGTATTTTTTTCTTATTCAATATATATATATATATATATATATATATATATATATATATATATATATATTACTATATATATTACTATATATATTTATTTATATATATTATATATATATACAAATACACATACATACATACATACATATATATATATATATATATATATATATATATATATATATATATATACAGCTAAAGTCTTAGTTATTAGCCCCCTTGTTTTTTTTGTTCTCAATTTCTGATTAATGGACATAATTTCAACACATTTCTAATCATAATAGTTTTAATAACTCATCTCTAATAACTGATTTATTTTATCTTTGCCATGATGACAGTAAATAATATTAGACTAGATATTTTTTAAGACACTTCTATACAGCTTAAAGTGACATTTAAAGGCTTAACTGGGTTAAATAGGCAGGTTATGGTAATTAGGCAAGTTATTGTATAATGATGGTTTGTTCTATAGACTTTAAAAATATATATAGCTTAAAGGGGCTAATAATTTTGACCTTAAAATAATTTTTAAAAATTGAAAAATTTTATTCTAGCCAAAATAAAACAAATAAAACTTTCTCCAGGAGAAAAAATATTATCGGAAATACTGTAAAAATTTAACCGTTTGGGAAATCTTTAAAAAACAAAGAATACAAATTCACAGGAGGTCAAATAATTTTTACTTCAATTGTGTATCTACACTACCTGACAAAAGTCTTGTCATGGATCCCAGTAGTAAGAGCATGAAATAATAACTTGACTTCTAGATGATCATTTGGAAAAGTGGCAGAGGGTGAATTTGTCTGATGAATCATCTGTTGAACTGCATCTCAAACATCACAAATACTGCAGAAGATCTACTGGAACCCGCATGGAGCCAAGATTCTCACAGAAAAAGGAAAAATCATGGTTTGGGGTTACATTCAGTATGGGAGCGTGTGAGAAATCTGCATAGTGGATGATCAACATCAACAGCCTGAGGTATCAAGACATTTGTGCTGCTCATTACATTACAAACCACAGGAGAGGGCGAATTCTTCAGCAGGATAGCGCTGCTTCTCATACTTCAGCCTCCACATAAAAGTTCCTGAAAGCAAAGAAGGTCAAGGTGTTCCAAGATTGGCCAGCCCAGTCACCAGATATGAATATTATTGAGCATGTCTGGGGTAAGATGGAGGAGGCATTGAAGATGAATCCAAAGACTCTTGATGAACTCTGGGAGTCCTGCAAGAACGTTTTCTTTGCCATTCCAGATGACTTTATTAATGAGTGATTTGAGTCATTGCAGAGATGTATGGATGCAGTCCTCCAAGCTCATGATGGAGTCAGACACAATATTCATTCTGTTTCCACTGCAGCATGACTTTATATTCTATACTGGACATTATTTCTGTTAAGTGACAAGACTTTAGTCTAAGCAAAGTCAAACCTTACTGTCCTAATTAAATAAATAAAAATCAAGGCATGATCATATTTTATTTTGGTTAATTAAGCGTAATCTAGAGGCCTTTGCCTTTTATATAAGCCACTTCTGATACCAAATGATTAACTAGAAGGCAAGTAATTATTTGGATAGGTGAGAGCTAAAGGAGCAGTGTGCCGATTTTCTTTTGATCAAGCGCCTGCCTCTGAGAATCTTAGATGTGCGCACATTTCTGTTTCTTGGTGGTTTTATATATATATATATACACACACACACACACACACACACATATATATATATATATATATATATATATATATATATATATATATATATATATATATATATATATATATATATATATATATATATATATATACACATACACATACATACATACATACACACTCATAAAAATAGTAATAAAAATAATAAAAAACTATGTATATAATAACTTAATAAATAATACAGAATAATAATAGTAATAATCTCTCAGTCTCTCTCTCAGTCTCTCTCTCTCTCTGGCCCAAGGGCTCGTCCACATCATGCCGCTCTGTCGCTGGTCGAGTCACACCAACTCAGCTGGAAAACACCCACCAAATGAGAAGTGACAGCTGCTTTTGTGTGTGTTTGTCCTCCCGCGTGGATTTCGGGCCCGTATGTGGGCACTTATTTGATATACCGACTTTGACTTCCTTAAGTACGGGATAAAAGTGCACATCAGGCCCTAAAATGAGTGAACAAGCACGTTTCTCCACACTCTCAGCCACAGTTTCATGAAGAAGAAGAACAAACGTGAGCTACAACACTAATCATCTAACATCTGCTTGAGCTCTTAAAGGGAAAGTTCACACTAATATTGTAAGCTCTGTTTATATTGGACTCTGGACTGTTTGCTGAGGATGTAGATTTAAAGATTTTAATCAAGTGCTTCTTTGAAAAGTGTTTGACGTGAGTGTTTAAGTGTTTAATGTTTGACGTGATCTTAACTGAAACATTAAGAGAGAGCGGGACAGAGTAGCTCTTCCCTTTTAAAAAAGCAGCCAATTGCGTTTTGGTTGAGCTCAAGCGCATCAAATGGAAAGCACATGAGAAGCGTCTTGAAGGGGGCGGAGCATGTCAGATACTAGAGAGCATTTAAGCTGAACCATAGACTGATTTCACGCGGCCGCCATTTTTAAAAGCGAAATCGAGGCTGCGGTGGGAAGAAACCCGGAAGTATCGTTGGGAGTTACATTGGAACGTTGTGTAGCTTGCTGTATATCTTATCAGCGAAGAGAAAGTGACACAAATTTATCATTTCACCGCCTTCCGAGTGACCCGAAGGTCCGTTCTGAATGAATGGTGAAAATAAAAAGGGATATCAGAGCTCATTTTCAGCTAAGTTAAGGGAAATGGCACTAGTTAGCTAGCGTTTTCTTTCCCAAACACACGTTTTAGACGCCATTTATCAAACGCGAGTTAATGAACTTATTCTTTCACTATATTAGACTTGTCACGATACTGAATTAAAAGAAAAACCATCAATTTCCCGCTAACATTTAAGGCACTGTTGATGGCTTTCTTAAAACAGCGCTGATTTGCCATTGTGTTCACGTGATCAACAGAATAGCTTGTGATTGGCCGAGAAGGTCATCAGTTCACCCTCCGCTGTTTACCGAGTACAAACACAGACGAGCCGAGCGATCTGCTTGATGACTCGACTGATCTTCATGGCTGCTTCGCGCTCGCGTCTCCGTGTATCTGTGTTTGCACTGGGTGAAGGGCAGTAAACTGAGTGCAAACAAAGATACAAGGAGACTGGAACGCGAAGCAGCCGTGAAGATCAGTCGAGTCATCTGCGCTCAGCGGCGCTTCAATGTTAACTCAGCGGGAAATAGACGGTTTTAAAACTTCAGTACCGGGACAACACTATTACAGACAACACAAGGGTGTGCTACAGTGTTTTATCGCTCACTGGGTAACATAGACTGAAGCAGGGAAGCGTCCCCATGGTGTTCACCTGCTGCCATGATCTGAAGCCTAGGAGGACACTTGAGCATATTACTCTTAAAGAGATTGTGATGTTGTTTGATGCTAAATTGCTTTTAATTTTCTAAATTAAACTTACTGAATGATATTAAAGTGATGTTTACACCAGTTCTGCATTTTGAAATCTCGGCAACAGCTGGAGGTGTGTACTCCACAGCATGTTACTGTAATGTGTACAGTCCTTGTCCTATACTTCCGGGTTTCTTCCCACCGCAGCCTCGCTTTGGTTCTTAAAAATGGCAGCCACGTGAAATAAGCGAATGAGGTGACATAAAAAAAATCATTGATCCGTTTAGGCTGAAGTGACAAACTGCAAACTTTACATGTTTATATCAGTTTTATATCTTCTAAATGTGAATTGTTACTGTTTTTGGAGCACACTAGCTCAGTGTTTCCCAACCCTGTTCCTGGAGGCACACCAACAGTACATATTTTGGATGTCTCCCTTTTCTGACCCATTAACTTCAGGTGTTGGAGTCTCTTCTGGTGTTATGATAAGTTGATTCAGGTGTGTTTGATTAGGGAGAGGTTGAAAATGTGTACTGTTGGTGTGCCTTCAGGAACAGGGTTGGGAAACACTGCCCTAGATCAAGACTCCTTAACACTAACATACTGATACTAACATAAAAAAAAGTAATATCGCGACCTTTGAATGATGCTCAGTTTCTTGCACAAATTGTTCAGACCTCAATGTTTCATAAGGATCTAGTATTCATTTAATTTAGCCTGTGTGTGTGTGTGTTTGTACTCTTAAAGGGGTGGTTCACTATGATATATTTTAAACTTTAGTTGATGTGTAATGTAGCTGTGTGAACATAAACAACATCTCTGAGTGTAATACGCTCAAAGTTCAATGTAAAGAGAGTCATTGGCTTTTACAGAGTTAGCTTAGTCTACAGCGAACAAATTAGGGGACTACAAAAAAACACATCCAGGTTAATGAGACCACAAACGCTTCAGGTTACGTGCATTCGCTATGCACACACACACCATGCGCCTCAATGGGGCGTGGCCAGAGGCGCTGTAATGTTACAGCAGAGAAAGCTAAAATCCCGTCCAGAAGTGCTTACAATTTCATTTTAATTATGTTCCAGAGAATTATTAAAAATATATAGCTAGCATTTGACAAAGGAGAACTTCCAGAATCTCTCCCAGTTCAGTGCTGGATTCAGCTAAAAACTCCTCCGACCGACGAAGCTGTGGATTGTGAGCCACAACCTGTAAGTATTTCAATTGTTAAAATTGATCTATTACATGCACAGTTTCTAGCGTTAATGGTTGTAGCGAGGACGTACACAAGGATGTAAACAATGGGAAATGCTGTTTGGCATCGTTAACAATTTAGCTACAAATTCATACTTATCAGTCAAATCACTGTAAACAGCTACAATCTTCAGCAGCGCTGCAGCGTCGCTCTATGCAGCCACTTTCCCTGCGCTCTACATCTTATATAACAAACTCGCAAAAGATATGTGAACGTTTTGTATTACTTACACATGCTTATTCCGAATATTTGTGAAAGACACTTGTCAGATGTTATTTTAAAGAGCTGGCGTGAGGTTCAGCTGTGTCATTTTCTGTCATTCACAGCGCAAAAGTGCGTGCTTGAAGGTGTGTGACGCTTCCTGGTGACGCGGAGACAATTTGGCAATCACAGCACATTATGTTAGCTGACCAATCAGAACCTCTTGAGGGCGGGCCTTTTAGAGAACTATTAAATATGATGCATGTTACTGTATTTTCACACCGAAAGAGGCGAGAACGTCAAAGTAGCCAGAAGTCATTCATTTTTAATGGGAGCCGGTGGCGATAAGCATCAAGGAGCAGCACAGGGTGGGCGTCGAGGAGAGTTGAAATCAAGTCAACTTTATGGTAATGAGCTATGACGCGGTTCGGCAGCAAGCAATCGGAATGTAGAAGCCAACTGCTTGAGAGGAGTCCAGAGAACACAGTCCTGTGAACTTTGGTTCCGACCACAGTTGTTCTCAAGGGTTTGATTATTGTGGTCGCAGGATTTCCAATTATTTGCTATGTTTTCTGATAGGAACATACATTAAAAAAGTCACTGGCGAGTTACTGATGTTCATCAATGTTATACATATATATATATATATATATATATATATATATATATATATATATATATATATATATATATATATATATATATATATTTTAAAAGCAGGAATCTCAAAACAGTATTGCTGCTTTAGGATATTTCAGACATATGGACACATTGGATAATTAAGTGAAGCGAAGCCACACCACATGCAACTTGATATTTTCGATTATTAAAGGAATTTGATAAAAAGTGCACAACATTTTCACGCTGGACACCATGTTTTATGAGGGAATGTAACTGATGTGATATACTGCAACGACCCCTTTAACTACGAGATCTATGTATCGAATTTGGACGCTCTCGCCACCGGAGCTGAAGGAAGACAGCGTTGTCACCAAGGCGGCCAGAGCAAACTTTGACGCTTTCACTGCCTTCGGTGTGAACGCACAGTTAACTGAGTAACTGTATATAATCAAAGTAAGATGTATGAAAAAATAGAGGATTTTTTACAAGTGAAGCATGAGCACACATCTTTAAAACACAACCAAGACTTAAAAAATACACTGCGGACCACCCCTTTAAAATGCAGATGACCATTCAATTGTATTTTACAAATCACCAAGGACCTAAAAAATCTATTCTTGTAGCTAAAAATCGTTTGTCTTTTACTGAAGAAAGAAAAGGTAATGGTCTGAGGGTGAGTAAATATTTTAAAGCAACATAAAAAATAAGTTAAAGCAACATAAAAATATTTTTAATATTTAATAATCATAATATTTTTACCATGCAGAATACGCCCTAAATCTTTAAATTGTAGCTCCAGTCGGTGGTGTTAGATGGTGTCAGCACTGGCGTTGGTCATTTACAGTTGTGCGGCTGCCAGAGCAGATAAATCTGAAATCCTAACCCTGATCCACATGCAGCCCACCTGCCGCTCTGAGCTGAAGGTGAGATGTGAGACCTTCAGTGAGCGCCGTCACACTGAGACAGATGCTGCTGATCAGAGCAGCTCAACACATGTCTTTATTGGCTCTGCGTTACACTACCTGATGCCGTGACATTGCACACACACATGTACAGTTCAAAGGTCAGAATTATTCCCCCACCTGTGAATTTTTTTTCCTCAAATGATGTTTAACAGAGCAAGGAATTTTACACGGTAGTTCCTTTAATATTTTTTCTTCTGGAGAAAGTCTTATCTGTTTTAGTTCAGCTAGAATAAAAGCAGCCTAGTTAAGCCTTTAAATGTCACTTTAAGCTGAATAATACACTGAAAAAAGTGTTGCATGCAAAGCTGTTGCAAACAATTAATTTGTGTTGAATTTAAACAAACAAATGAAATTTATTAATGTTCAACTTAATTTGTTTGTTTAAATTCAGCCCAAATAAATTGTTTACAACCACGTAACGTAAAAAAATTGAGTAAATCCAATGAATCATCTTTGAATAATTTTTTTCAGTGTAGTATCTTGAAAAATATCTAGTAAATATTATTTATTGTCATCATGGCAAAGAGAAAAGAAATTAGTTATTAGAAATGAGTTATTAAAACTATTATCAGGGTTCATACGGTCATGAAAAACCTGGAAAAGTCATGGAATTTTGACATGGCAGTTTTTAGGCCTGGAAAAGTTTTGGAAACACAGAAAAACCTACAAAGTTTTGGAAAAATCATGGAAAATAGATATCTGTATATTTGAATATGTTAGTGTTTCCTCTAGGATTTTGCCTATGGTGTTATTTAAATGACAAATGTTTTGAGCGCAGTATTGCAAGTCGAGATCGTATTTATGTAATACCCTACGAGCATGCCAATCTCTTTGTTTGCGCGCCGATTTCCTCTGTTCGTGCACAAAACGTCTTCCACACCCTCAAATATACGCTGATTTTCTTGTGCGCTCTGAAATAAACTCTGCTGAAGTGCGATTTAGTGCGTTTATGTAGTGAGTATGTCTCCAATATTTATTAGACTTGTTAGGAATATTAATCTAGGTCTCCAATAGACCTACAGAGCAGCATTAATGCGTCCAGAAGTAAAGAGAAACGGGTATAAACTCCAGCAAGATGAAGTCATTGTTTGTTGTATGCAGAACCATAGATCTTTATCTATAGATGTTAGGACTGCATTGTTTTGGTTTTGTGTGTCTGATTTGTTCTAGGTTGGGGCGTGCCTCAGGGCACCTGAGGCTGGTCAGCCCCTTTATTTAAACACTATCACTGACAACACTTACCACATCTATTCACTTGCTTTTCAAACTGATTGAACATACTGATACTGATGTTTTAATTGTATTATTTTCAATTGTGTTAAAATAAATATTCATTTTGAATGTATTTCGCCGTGTCGTCTCTCACTATGTTACATCCCTGAGCCAGGTGTAACATATGAGGGCTGGTCCAATGTAAATTGAGTTGATTTGATTTTTGGCTTGCGTTAAACTTTATTTGTTTGCACAATAGGTGGGAGAGACCAGGGGTCCGTTCTTCGTATCTCGCTTAAATGATCTAAGATGATTTGGAAGATCCTGGATCTGTTAATCTTGATAACTGATCTCTGGCTAATTTGGTTCTTCAAACAAGTTTGCGAATCAGATTAAAATGTCTCGATGAACTGATCTGAGATCGCTGTGTGTGTTTTGAAGGACAGATCTATTGATCTTGGGAGTGCATGAAGACTAGGAGTAGTTATTTAGAGGGTTTTTGATAGGATTAGATGGGGAGTTCATGAAATTGTACAGTTTTTGACTGTAAGAATTACCTGCATAAATAGTAATTGGAAATAGATTATTGAATTATTTGTTGTAATAATTTTTATTATTTTTTGATGATTTGTATAATTATGGATACTGTGTTCATCTTAACTGAAAGCTACGTCGTGTTTGCTAGCCTCATGCATCACGCACCTGTCAGTCAGTCAGTCAGCATGTCACCTTAAAGGGTTAAACAAATAACACACAGCACTACTACGGTTACAGAAACATTTGTGCCGTTATAATTCACTTACTTTTTAATACATTTTGGTGCGATTATCACCCGCTATTTAAAAAATGACTGAATGTTTTGAATGTGATGCTATAATGTAGCTGTGGCGGGATGAATTTTGGTGTGGTGCCTCGCCATGGAAGAATGAATGTAGCTGAAACCTTGGGTTAATTGTCTTGACTTCTATTCTGTCCTTGGCCAATCACATACTCTCACAATATTAGTGCGGTGTAAGCATTATCTAACTAAATTTTACATAGATATAAATATAAACTCAAAGTAAATAGATTGTTGCGTGTTTTACGATATGCTGTAATAAATTTGAACATGCATTGTTTTTCTTTTAAACGCATATTAAGACATTGCATGAAACATTAGGTCATGAAAATCAACTTGAAAGTCTTATAAAAATCATGGAAAAGTCACGGAATTTTAGTTGTAAAAATGTGTATGAACAAAAATGTTCTTGTTTTACGCAGCGGATGCCCTTCCAGCTACAACCCACCTCTGGGAAACATCCATACACACTCATTCACACACATACACTATGGACAATTTAGCCTACCCAATTCGCCTGTAACACATGTCTTTGGACTGTGGGGGAAACCGGAGCACCTGGAGGTAACCCACGCGAACGCAGGGAGAACATACAAACTCCCCACAGAAATGCCAAATGACCCAGCCGAGGTCCCGACCTTCTTGCTGTGAGGTGGCAGCACTACCTACGGCACCACCGCGTCACCTATTCTCTAATCAATACAACATATTTTCTGTGACTGTATTAGGGCTGGGCGATATGGCAAAAATGCAATCTTGATAATTATTTACCTTATTGATTGTTAACCATATACAGTTGAAGTCAGAATTAGTCGGCCTGATCTCATGAGGAAACGCAAGTATTTTACGTTTTGTCAGTTTAGTAGCTAATCCGTAGAGTTCAGTTGTACGAAAATATACAATTTTAAAAAGGAGGCGTGGCACCTAACCCCACCCCTAAACATCATTGGGTGATGAGCAAATCATATTAAATTGTACGAATTAGATCATACCAACTCATACGAAGTAGCCACTAAATCAAAAAGTTACGAATTGCCATGAGATTGTGTTGGAATTATTAGCCACCCTTTGAATTTTTTTTCTTTTTTAAATATTTCCCAAATTATATTTAACAGAGCAAGGATATTTTCACAGTATGTCTGATAATATTTTTTCTTCTGGAGAAAGTCTTATTTATTTTTATTCGGCTAAGATAAAAGCAGTTTTTAATATTTTAAAAGCCATTTAAGGTCAAAATTATTAGCCCCTTTAAGCAAATATTTTTTCGATAGTCTACAGAACAAACAATCATTATACAATAACTTGCCTAATTACCCTAACCTGCCTAGTTAACCTAAATAACCTAGTTAAGCCTTTAAATGTCACTTTAAGCTGAATAGAAATGTATTTTTTTAAAGACTTTTCAAGAAAGACATTTTCTCCATAAGTCATGAATATAGCATTCACTGAAACATTTGCTATAAAACTATTTGTAAAAAAACGTAGTGTTTTTGTAGTGGTTTTAATGCTGATTGCTGTTTTTTTTCACCATTTCTGTAGTGTTTTTGTCTTTTTTCAGAGCCACAGTCTTGAATGCTGTCAACCTGTAGTTTCAATGAAACTTTACAATGAAAACCTCAAAAATAACATACCATGTTCTGACAGTTTAGTGCTAATTTGTACAAAGTCACAAACAAGTTCAGTCGTACAAAAATGTCTGATTTTTAAAAAGGAGACGTAGCAACAAACCCCACCCCTAAACCCAACCGTCAAATCAAAAAGAAAAAGGTAACTAATTACAGTGAGCGCGAGTTAGCGTTGACTTTACTATTCACGTACTGTATACATGAAGTGAATAGAGTGGAAGAGCTATGACGTCACCTTGTAGGCCAATCGGCTGCTAGCATAAAACTGGTTCCCTCAATAAAATCCCTATAGGATTTTCCCATAGACTTTTCAAAAATTGCATTTAATAAGCTCTGTGTTCAAACACTGTTCATTACACTTACATGTTTTGTCCAACCGGATAATCCTCACATGATAATATAATTTTTATTACAATTGGGTCCTAAATTAAAACTAAAAAGCTAACATTAGGCTATAAACGGACTACAGAGCCTTCAGGGCGCTCGCTTGTTATCACCACCATCCTGCTACACCTTTTCAAACTTACTTTTAGAAATATGGTCCATGACAAAGATTTACTCCCTTGATGTATTATATTATATTATAATCCATGCTATATTTTTGCTAATTTATTCATACATTAGCATTACTGAGCGCAGGAAAGAGACAGGCTGCACTATGGTAAGCAGAACCTTTATAAAATTACTTTTCTTGACGGTTTCTACAAGTGAAGGCATTAGCAACACACAATATGAATGCCCAGTTAGAAAAATACTACAAGCTATAAAATACTTAACCAAGTAACAGACAAATCCAAATGTCTGATGTGAGCTATGCGTTCTAGACAGCTCAACTCAATGATGTACAGTGTCTCCCACATCACCTGTAGTCCCATTTAGCAACCGTCTTTTAAAAAGAAACTTAACCAATTTAAAAAATCAAGAGTGAGATGTCACTGATGTGTTGTATGTCGTAGAATAAAATGTGAAAGTATCTTTAGTTTGTGGTAACCACAAAGCTTATTTTAGCGAGTTAACCAAGATCCCATTCAAAAAACCTATTCACATTGAGACGAGGGAACCAGAGTTGCTAAAATGCTAACTTGCTTACGGGTTTTTGCTTACAAAGAGATGTCATATTTCCTCCAGTCCATAGGCTATATGTGCTAGCATGGCTAAAAACAGTGTGGACATAATAAACACTAGAAAAGTAAACATGCTAGTAAGCATAAAAAAGTAGGGAAAAAAGTTCCTCAAACCCTCTGCTGTTTCTTGCTGTGCGGCATCTGCTGTTTCTCAGATCATCCTGGAGAATCCCACTGTTGGATTAAAGCAGCTGAAGCTTATTTTTAGTCAGATCTCAACAGTTTGTGTGACATTTGATCTTGTAGAGCCTGTTTGTGAAGGATGAAGCCATTAAAACTACCTTGTGAAAACAGTAAACTACTCATGACACAAACTCATTTCACATGAGGGAAAAGGCACAAACATGGCAGTCTTAAAGGGACAGTCCACACAAAAACTCACTATTTCATTCATTCATTCATTCATTCATTCATTTTCTTGTTGGCTTAGTCCCTTTATTAATCTGGGGTCACCAAAGCAGAATGAACCGCCAACTTATCCAGCATTTGTTTTATGCAGCAGATGCCCTTCCAGCCACAACCCATCTCTGGGAAACATCCACACACACTCATTCACACTCATACACTACGGACAATTTAGCTTACCCAATTCACCTGTACCACATGTCTTTGGACTGTGGGGGAAACCGGAGTACCCGGAGGAAACCCACGCGAACGCAGGGCGACATGCAAACTCCACACAGAAACGCCAACTGACCCAGCCGAGGCTCGAACCAGCGACCTTCTTGCTGTGAGGCGACAGCACTACCTACTGCGCCGCCCCTCACTATTTCACTATTCACTAATTAAGTGAGGAGAGTGGTGAGGAGAGTGGTGAGGTCAGCGGAGAGGATTACTGGGACAACCCTCCCCTTCATTCAAATTACTGCACCAAAGGCATGCTTGTCCCGGGTCAGAAAAATGATAAAAGATGCTACTCACCCCCACCATGGACTGCTTCTCCCTCTAGCTCCTGGGAAGAATTTCCTCAGCATTAAATGCAGAATCACCAGGTTCTATAGGACTTTCTCCTAATGGCCATCAGACTTTTAAACTCTTAAAGTGTCACAATGTCTTTTTACTTTAAAACTTGTATACACTATTGTGTTTTGCACTGTAGATCCGCCTGACGATGAGGAATATCAGTCAGCTGCTACGTATATGATTTTTGTTGTTGTTGTTATATTATACTATTTATTGTTTAGGGTTATTTCTATTGTAACTGTAGAGCCAATGCTACGAAGTTTTGTTCTGTGTATATTTACATGTGAATGACAATAAAATACTTACTATTGCATTACTATTTACTCAAGGGGTTCTTTGGCCCAGCTCTGGCCCACACAATCAGCTTTTGCCTGGCCAACATGCTGCACTGAATTATGGTACATGACTGGACCAAGTCTGGCTTTCATATAAGGGCCAAACATGGACTATATCTGGGCCTGGTTAATAACTCATAACTCAGCCTGAACTGGGCCATGTTTGGACATTGTGTGGAAGCCATATTTGGTGCATCAAGAATGCAATGAAAGTGATAAACCCATGAGGCATTGCACTTTAGGTGCAGAAATAATGGTAATGGTTGGTAATATTTAACAATAATATAATTTGTAAAATGTAAATTTGGTTAATAAAATATTCAATGTAGGTTAGATTCAGTTATTTTGAAACATACAGGAAACAAAAGATTAATAAATCTTGATTGTTTCTTGGATTAAAATGAAGACATTAGAAGATGGGTGATGTGTGATGGGTGAGTCCACCCCTGTATCCCCAATCTCTGCTTCCTCAATAAAAGACATGTCGGTGTGGATAAATATTTCTCAAAAAATATAAATTTAAATTTGGGTCAAGATAGGCCAAACTTACGCAGCCCATATATCAATTTTTAACATCTGGCCCATGTCTTGCACGCCGCTTTAAAGACAATGCCACCTCTGTCAAACCCTGGCTATGTTTGGCCCACATGCTGAATGCCAGAGCCTAATGAATGGCTGCTGTGCCAGCTTTATGCCAAATCTGGGCCAGAATTCTTTTCTACCTGGTAACAACACATAAAACACACATATATAGTACTAAATGTCTTTAAGAAGTCATTAGCTGCGTCCCAAATGGCACACTATACACTATGCACTATGTACTAATACTCTTACCAACCCAATAGCATAGTATACGTATGTAGTGTCATCCCATATGGAACGCTAATGTTTTTTTACTGAGCGGAAATTCCAAACTGTTTCCCTGATGACGTTTGGCGGTTGCCAAATTAGTGAAATAAATGACTAAAGTACCAAATAATACCTGCCATAAGTATAAATGCATTCACCATCGGGAGGCGCTATAATCACTCTCGTAGGGGAATTTTGCTTTAACAATCCAAAATAAATAAAATTATCCAACATGTGCGCCCGATAGCTCCACCCCTTCCGCTACTTTAACAAAGTAGCAGTCATTGAGTGTGTGAAGTGTCCATCATTACACACTTGATTTTACCGGTTGAATGAGTGCATCATCTGGGTAATTAACGTGCACTTATTATTTTTAGAGTTTTCAGTGTGAACGCACTACTTACACTATTTATAATACAAAATGGCGTAGAATAGTGCATAAGTATGCGATTTGGGACGCACCTATTGTATCCATATGATTGTAATGTCAGTGATAATTAAATACTAAATCAGTTTTTCCTGCACTGATGTTTTTGCTGCTGTGTCTTTAAAGGATAGTTCACCTCAATTGTACAATTCTGCCAAAAAAAATCTTTCCAGACCAGTTTGAGGTTATTCTGTTGAACACAAGACTAGATATTTTGAAGAATGTTAGAAAAAAAGCAGTCTCTGACATCAATAGTGCACTGTTATCAATTTCCTGCAGAATCTACAGTAACTTACTGTACAGCAAAGATACTGTATTTACATTTACAGCACCATTTATCTTGCTGTATATGAATGTACAGTTGTGTATATCTTTGCTTGCAATAAATATACAGTACTCATAGTAAATATACAATCATTTTTACAATGCAACTTTAAAATACAGTAACATGCTGCATAACTGTCCTACAGTAAAATAGAGTTCACTTTACAGCTAAATACTGTCATTTACAAAAAATA
Organism: Danio aesculapii; assembly: GCF_903798145.1. Taxonomy (NCBI): domain Eukaryota; kingdom Metazoa; phylum Chordata; class Actinopteri; order Cypriniformes; family Danionidae; genus Danio; species Danio aesculapii. Next base: position 5,557,308 of record NC_079458.1, read on the forward strand.
CAAGGACGTCAGTAGCTGTTTTCCCCTCAGCATTCTTCAGTATATCTTCCTTAGTCTTAAACAGAAGAAAGAAACTCAAACAGGTCTTGAACAAGTGAAGGATGAGTAAACGATCACAGAAATATCCTTAAAAGACAAACTTTTTTTATCGATTTAATTATAACAACAATAGAAGCATACGGTAACATGCCCTAAATGACTTCTTGAAGACACCCAGTACTATTTAACATGTGTACTTTGTGTTGTTGTCATTTGTAGCATATGACAATGGCCGCAGCTTTAAACAGAGATATGGATAGCATCTCTAAACAGTTACAGAAGAGAGCGCTGTTCATATAATCAGGTGTCCTGCTGAAGTCTCAAGTCTGTCTCGTGGAGATAAGAAGAGCGGACTTATCAAAGAGGTCTGCAAATGCCATCGCAATCTCATTATGCACAAGAAATCACCTTCATCTCTGGCTGTCTGAAAACAAGCCCACGTCGACTTGATCCGCCGATTTATACTAGCTGTGCTGCCTGTGATCCTTAACAGCTTAATCCATGAAAATATATGAGATTATTCGATCTGAGCTGATGGAAATGTATCCTTTTAAAAGGGCCATTTTTGGTTCACTTTGTACCATTCTCCAAGACTTTTACATCAGAAAATCATTTATAATATATAACTGCACTGTAAAAATATCTGTCAATTTACAGCTTTCAAATTTTGTGATGTTTTCATTTATTGATGGTTGTGAATTGCATTGTGGGATGTTGATCTCTGCTCTGTTGACTTTTGATATTGAAAATTCAACTCTACAGTTTAACAAAGAGACTTTTATTGACATTTTAGTAGTTTAAAATAATATAATGTATGAGAAATAATATAAATAACTGTGTAAAATAGCAAAAAATTTCACTTTTTCAAGGTTAAAAGATGTTAGAAGAGAGATTAAGGCCCACAATGCAATTCAAAAGCATAAACAAATGGGGGGAAATAAAAACATGAATCACAAAATAAAGAAAACTGCTAATTTACGGATATTATTTACAGGGTAGCAGTTTCCAGTCCTGTTTTGACACTTCATATGAACACACCATTTGAATAGATATTGCAGATTGTAGACTCTGAAGTAAAACATTACATTACATTTTACATATTGCATGATAAATGGTTTCTTTTTATAATAAATGTATCGAGAATACAGGTACTTGACTGGCCTGCCTGCAGTCCACTTTGTACCATTCTCCAAGACTTTTATATCAGAAAATCATTTATAATATATAACTACACTGTAAAAATATCTGTCAATTTACAGCTTTCAAATTTTGTGATGTTTTCATTTATTGATGGTTGTGAATTGCATTGTGGGATGTTGATCTCTGCTCTGTCGACTTTTGATATTGAAAATTCAACTCTACAGTTTAACAAAGTGACTTTTATTGACATTTTAGAAGTTGGAAAGAACAGAATGCATGCGAAATAATATAAATAACTGTGTAAAATAGCAAAAAATGTACTGGCAGTTTATTACAGGTTTTTGTAGCATAATATACAACAACTACCCAGACCATATATCACTTTAAACGACTAAAAATGTCAATAAAAGTCACTTTTTCTAACTTTTCAAGGTTAAAAGATGTTAGGAGAGAGATTAAGGCCCACAATGCAATTCAAAAGCATAAACAAATGGGGGGAAATAAAAACAAGAATCACAAAATAAAGAAAACTGCTAATTTACAGATATTTTTTTTACAGGGTAGTGGTTTCCAGTCCTGTTTTGACACTTCATATGAACACACCATTTGAATAGATATTGCAGATTGTAGACTCTGAAGTAAAACATTACATTACATTTTACATATTGCATGATAAATGGTTTCTTTTTTAAATAAATGTATCGAGAATACAGGTACTTGACTGGCCTGCCTGCAGTCCACTTTGTACCATTCTCCAAGACTTTTATATCAGAAAATCATTTATAATATATAACTACACTGTAAAAATATCTGTCAATTTACAGCTTTCAAATTTTGTGATGTTTTCATTTATTGATGGTTGTGAATTGCATTGTGGGATGTTGATCTCTGCTCTGTCGACTTTTGATATTAAAAATTCAACTCTACAGTTTAACAAAGAGACTTTTATTGAAATTTTAGTAGTTTGAAAGAACAGAATGTATGAGAAATAATATAAATAACTGTGTAAAATAGCAAAAAATGTACTGGCAGTTTAGTACAGGTTTTTGTAGCATAATAAAACACCAACCCAGACCATATATCACTTTAAACGACTAAAAATGTAACTTTTTTTCTAACTTTTCAAGGTTAAAAGATGTTAGAAGAGAGATTAAGGCCCACAATGCAATTCAAAAGCATAAACGAATGTGGGGAAATAAAAACAAAATAAAGAAAACTGCTAATTTACAGATATTTTTTTTACAGGGTAGCAGTTTCCAGTCCTGTTTTGACACTTCATATGAATACACCATTTGAATAGATATTGCAGATTGTAGACTCTGAAGTAAAACATTACATTACATTTTACATATTGCATGATAAATGGTTTCTTTTTGAAATAAATGTATCGAGAATACAGGTACTTGACTGGCCTGCCTGCAGTCCTGACCCGTCTCCAATAGAGAATGTGTGGTGCATGTGGAGTGTAAAATGCAACAACAACGAATACCCCGTAATGTTGCCCACCTTAAGACTTGTTTGCAGGAAGAATGGGACAAAATTACACCTGAAACACTTCGTCACTTGGTGTCTTCAGTCCCTAAACGTCTTTTAAGTGTTGTGAAAAGGAATGGCAACACTATAAAGTGGTAAACGCTTTACTGTTTCAATTTTTTTTTTTTAATTTGTTGCAAGAACCAAAACTGGAAGACATGCTCTGTGTTTACTAAAGAATCAGAATTAAGAAATATGAAAACATTACTTATTTTTTAAAATACAAATATATCACATTATATATCATTAGGAAAAAAAATAGTAATCTGTCAAAGTTTTAAATAAAAAACGTGCCCTATTGTCATTTATTAGGCAAATAACAAACTGGCCAGCACATTCAACCTTCCTCAGTCAGAAATTGAGATGCCAAATTTGTCACTTCAGAATGGGAAGTCAGACTGAAGCAACAGCCAACACTGGATTCCACTTGGTCTTAAAGCCTTATGTGTTAATTTATTTTCATAGCTGTTTTTTCCAATTTATGTTGGCATAGCAGTCAAAATTGGACAAATGAGATCATGTATGGGACAAATTCTAGACTTCAGTGAGGGGTGGGTCTTTCGAACCATGTAATAATAGGGTCTGTAATAGTAATTATAGCCATTATTTTAGCATAAAAAAAATAATCTTAGCTTAAAGTGAAAACACAGCTGGCACAGTTTTCTCTCATAGTGATGTACAGTAATAGCCAAACCATTTTATAAGTCAAAAGTATCGATTAAGTAAAGATATTAAGTACAGATCATGTTCCACGAGGACATTCAGTAAATTTACTTTCATAAATACATAAAAACTCCATGTTTGATCAGTAATATGCATTGCTAAGAGCCTAATTTAGACAACTTTAAAGACAATTTTCTCAGTATTTAGATTTTTTTGCAACCTCAGATTCCAGATGTTCAAATAGTTGTTTCTCAGCTAAATACTGTCATTAATAGAAAACTTATTTATTTATTTCAGACAATGTATACAGGTGGCTCAGTGGTTAGCACTGTTGCGCTACAGCAAGAAGGTCGCTGGTTTGAGTCCCGGCTTGGTCATTTGGCATTGCTGCGTGGAGTTTGCATGTTCTCTCCGTGTTGGTGTGGGTTTCCTCCGGGTGCTCCGGTTTCCCCCTCAGTCCAAACACATGCGCCAGAGGTGAACTGAATGAACTAAATTGGCCGTAGTGTATGAGTGTGTGTGTGTGTGTGTGTGTGTGTGTGTGTGTTTCCCAGTACTAAGTTGCAGCTGGGAGGGCATCCGCTGTGTAAAACATATCGTGGAATAGTTGGAGGTTCATTCCGCTGTGGTGATCCCTGATAAATAAGGGACTAAGCTGAATCTCAATTTAAAAATGAACAATGCTTATGACTGGTTTTGTGATCCAGAGTCACATTTAGGAACAATCCTGGCGAGTCCTGTCAATCTGTTACCATAGCAATCTCTCCTCTAGCGCTCCTGCACCTCACCAAACTGTGCTTACTCAAAAGTGTTTCATCACCCTAACAGTCTCATCATTGGTAAAATATAAATTTGGTCAAGTAAAAATAATTCAACGCAACCCTTAAAATATAGTTCCCTCACGATGTCAAACATTTAACACACAGAATAAAAAAACAACTCATGAAAAGTGGTTAAAAGTAGCCCTACACTGTAAAAAACATCCGTAAATGAGCAGTTTTCCAGATTTTGTGATTCTTGTTTTTACTTTTAGTTTATTTATGAACCTTTATCTTTCTTCCAACAACTTTTAACCTTGAAAAGTTGGAAAAAGTGACTTTAATGTACATTTTTAATAGTTTAACGTGATATCTTGTTTGGTTTGGTGTTGTATATTACATTACAAAAACATTTTTCTGCATTTTCTGTTATTTTACAGACTTATTTCATCATATATGTTATTTCTCATACATTATATTATTTCAAACTACTAAAAAGTCAATAAAAGTCACTTTGTTAAACTGTAGAATTGAATTTTCAACATCAAAAGTTGACAGAATAGAGATCAACATCCCATAATGCAATTCACAACCGTAAAATAAACAAAAAACACAATGTAAACCACAAAATACGGAAACTTCATTAACAGATTTTTTTACAGCGTAGGCAACTCTAGTTAGAGGGATTTAGTGGGTGGGGCTAATGATCAATGGGCGGGGCTAAGCAGGCAGTGATGCTGAAGTAAGCACTAGCCTCTTTCACACAGTGATACTGGTAAATATTCGGAAAATTACCATCAACCATCAACAAAAGCCAACATTATCCAGAAGTGTCCTCTAATCAGATTCTGGAGTGCTTTACAGCTCTAAAGAAAATTATAAATGATTAATTATCTTAAGTAAAACAAATACATTTATGGAGATGATATATAAGTATATAATTTCACTCACCTGTGAAAAGGAGCCAGGTGAATGGTTTGTGAGCACAATTAAGCGCACACAGCATGCCATATCATCTGATAATTGTAAGAAATAGTCTGAAAAGCCAACTGACAGTGTAAAACCACATAAAACAAAACAAAAATCTGACGTAGTTCAGCAGGTAATCAGCCGGAATCAGCTGAGGTGAAGTGACGGCGACCAGCGAGACCTAGCTGTCACTCAAGTGGCCACGCCCTTAATTTTGCAGACTTAGGCCCAATCCCAATTCTATTTTTGTACCCCTAGCCCTTCCCCTTGGCCCTTGCAACCGAGGATTAAGGGGAAGGGCTTCAGAATTTACCCCTAAGAATTGGGACAGCACTACACCACCTGCACAAGTCATCATATGTCATCGCGATCTCTTGCTTCATGTGAGATCAGACGATTACAGTTGTGCAATGTTTTTGGTATTTATCTTCAGGAAACCACTGAAGGCAGATATTATATTATCATAATGATCTATTGTGGCAATAAGATCGTAACAGTACTGTGCATTTACACCGTGGCCATATTCATCTCTGTAAACACACCAAAACAGCATTAACATTATAGAAAACACTGTAAAAATGTCATTCTCAGCCACTAGACTTCTCTGACAGGGTATTCGAGTGTCATCGAGTGTCAGAATGTTGTGGGACTGCTGTACAGGAGTTATTAACAGGGATTATAGATAGCGAAATTTAGCTGGGCTTTTTTGCATTTAAAAAAAAAAGCATGACGGTAAAACATGAACGCGGTTATTAAGATATTACAACATATGTTTGCCATAAAAATTTGTAATAATGGCAATGGGTTGGTTGGAGTTAGGAAGATTCTAGAGACATTATCAAGGGCCCGCGCCAATTCCCACCCCCCATAACCCCCCCATCGCCCTTCACTGTAAGGCCTGCGATACCAACCCCCCCCGCTCTTCAATATCAACTTGTCCGAGGGCCCATGGTGGCCAGTTGCGCCTCTGCTCCTTACTTCCGGGTGCAGCTATACTGCCGTTGTGGCTGGTGTATTCTGGAAAATTTTCTTACCCCTTGGTTTCGAGTGTGGTCCTGAAAAATCTTCATTTGAAGGGCTATCTACCCCTTCCCCTTAGCCCTACGCCTTCAAGCTAAAGAGAATTGGGACACCCCTACCCCTTGGCATGCAAGGGCAAAACGAGGGGTAGGGGTAAGGGGAAGGGCTAAGGGGTAGAATTGGAATTGGGCCTTAATATAACCTAATATAAAAGAAACGGATGAGTTATAAAAAAAATTCACCCCCTCACAGTTGTCATGAAGGGTAATATTAGCTCTATGCATCAAAACTGTTCTTTTTATCAGGCAGTAAACACCTTTTTTCTGCAGTAAAGTTCTGTTAAAGTAGAAATCTGCTCTATTATGGAGCCAGGACTAGCAGAATTCAGTGAATTGCAGTTTCAGTTAATTCCGTATTAGCTTCATGAGGGAGAGCGGGTGGTTGCCGCTTGATTTAAACAAACAAATTAAATTAAATAACGTTGAACTTAAATTGTTTGCTTAAATTCAGCCCATATAAACTCTTTGCAACCACTTTATGTACTACAAAATGTAGTAAATCCAACAAATAATTTTTTTTCCCAGTGCACATTACATACGGTGATGATTGATGACGGTTTTCTCCAGTTATTGGCAGATGTCCGTCTGTGAATTGTTGGTGTTGTGATGGAAGGCAGTTACCTTTCTCACCTGTCAGTCATGGGCGGTTTGTTTTCCTCTCTTCAAGTTTTGATGTGTGTCTCTGAACGACTGAGATGACATGTTGACTGCCATGACTCTAATTTGAGAATACACATAGACACCCCCAGAGGAAAGGAGCGGGGGCTTATGGGTAGGCTGACCTCTCCTTGATGTCTGGTTATTGGCTGTTTAGCAGACGTTTCTTTTCATGCACAGCGACTTACTAAGTGCACTTCCTAGAAGGGCAGTCCTGGGGTTAATCGCCCTGCTTTAGGGGCAGCTTGTCAGTGGGCAACTTTCCAGGTCATTCGTTGTTTTCCTTCTGGGACACACCACTCTGGGGGTGACTTGACTTGGATTGGAAGGGCGATATTTACATCCAATGTACTGTACAGAGAGCAGTGATGTCCACTTTTCTTGGCTCGTGACGGAGTTTTCACATTCATTTTTCCTGTTGGTCCTTTCTTGGAAAGCTGATTGGTGGAATTATCTTTAGCCTAGTCTATCCGCTTGTTAAGTCGTGAATGTTTCCGGGTCCAAGCTGCTACTCAGTTGAATTGTGAAAGTATTCGTTTATGACCCCTTTTTAGTCACATTAAATACTTAAAAACTAAAATAAATAAAATGAGGGCGTACACAACAGTCTCTGGACTTGCTGCATCACAGACATCAATATTTTAACAATTTATAAAAAAATGTATCAACATCTGGTCATCTGATATTAGGCATGGTGATATATATATATATATATATATATATATATATATATATATATATATATATATATATATATATATATATATAGTGATAATAATTTTTGAAAGTATACTAACCTGACACTTTACTCTTGTGTAAACTCTGACTCTTGTCGTCTATCCAAGTTTTAGGATAAAATATAATAACTTGACTCTTAGTTGATTATTTGGTATCAGAAGTGGCTTATATGAAAGTCAAAGGCCTTTAGATTACGCTTATTTGACCAAAATAAAATAAGATCATGTCTTGATTTTTAATTATTTAATTAGGACAGTAAGGTCTGACTTTGCTTAGACAAAAGTCTTGTCACTTAACAGAAATAATGTCCAGTATAGAATATAAAGTCATGCTGCAGTGGAGAAAGCATGAATATTGTGTCTGACTCCATCATGAGCTTGGAGGACTGCATCCATACATCTCTACAATGACTCAAATCACTCATTAATAAAGTCATCTGGAATGGCAAAGAAAGCGTTCTTGCAGGACTCCCAGAGTTCATCAAGAGTCTTTAGATTCATCTTCAATGCCTCCTCCTTCATCTTACCCCAGACATGCTCAATAATGTTTGAGTTTGGTGACTGGGCTGGCCAATCCTGGAGCACCTTGACCTTCTTTGCTTTCAGGAACTTTGATGTGGAGGCTGAAGGATGAGAAGGAGCGCTATCCTGCTGAAGAGTTTGTCCTCTCTTGTGGTTTGTAATGTAATGGGCAGCACAAATGTCTTGATACCTCAGGCTGTTGATGTTGCCATCTACTGCAGATCTCTCGCACGCCCCCATACTGAATGTAACCCCAAACCATGATTTTTCCTTCACCAATCTTGACTGATTTCTGTAGAATCTTGGGTCCATGCAGGTTCCAGTAGGTCTTCTGCAGTATTTGTGATGATTGGGATGCAGTTCAACAGATGATTTACAGAAGAATCGACCTTCTGCCACTTTTCCAAATGATCAACTACAAGTCAAGTTATTATTTGTTGCTCTTACAACTGGAATCGATGACAAGACTTTTGTCAGGTAATATATTACAGCGCTTTGTTACTGTTTATTATTACCATTTGTTAAGCCTCCCTATCCATACATACCACCAACCTGATTTCACTAAGTAGGACATGTTCCTGGATTAAGCTAATTAACCAACAGGCTCATTCTGAAAACGTATCCCGATTACATTTCCGGAGATCGCAAATTATGTAGCCAGAGTTACATATGGCTGCATTTCATCTTTAAAACAAACGATACGAGGCGGTATGACACCGGCGACGGCTTCTGTTTCTTTACGTGCTACCAACTGACCACTTACCTCCGTACATATGGCTTTTTTTTTACTGTTACCCAATGCCTCGCTGCATACGTTGGCGGACTTGAGACACAGAAAGAGGTTGACCACGACGATGGGGTTCGAGTCTGGTGAAGAACGCTTCCAGAAAACAAGTAAGACAAAAAAAAAGGCAAAAAATAAAATAATCAAGTAAATAACAGGTTGAGAATGGGGTAAACTCTGAAAACGTGGTAAAAATCAGGTGAGGGCTTTTCTTTTTTAGATTGCTTTTGAAAACAATGTTGGTTGGGATAAGGGAAGGTGTGACAGCCTGATCTCACGAGAAAACGTAAGTATTTTACGTTTTGTCAGTTTAGTGGCTAATTCGTACAAATTCGTACAAGTTTAGTCGTACGAAATTGTAAGATTTTAAAAAGGAGGCGTGGCACCTAACCCCACCCCTAAACCCAACCCTCATTGGCGGATGAGCAAATCGTATGAAAATGTACAAATTAGATCGTACGAATTCATACGAATTAGCCACTAAATCAAAAAGTTACGAATTGCCGTGTGTTGGGTGATCGGGACAATCAGTGCTTTTAATAACACTGTCTGTTGGGTTTAGGGAAGGAGGAGGGTGGGTTAGTCGATAGGTCAGTCAGTTAGTCAGTCGACAGCAGCCTCTGGTGGATTTACGCAAGAATAGCATGCGCGAATGGCACTTGCAAGAGAAATTTGAGATCTCAAAAAGCGTACACAGTGGCTTCTGGTGGATTCGCGAAAACAAATCTCCTGGGACGTATTTCGTACTGTCCAGAAATGTATGCAGGGGTACATGTCAATAATGAGCCTGGGTAGTAAATAACCTAGTTAAGCCTTTAAATCAGGGGTCACCAATCTCGGTCCTGGAGGGCCGATGTCCCTCCAGGGTTTAACTCCAACTTGCCTCAAAACACCTGCCTGGGTGTTTCAAGTATACCTAGGAAGACCTTGATTAGCTTGTTCAGGTGTGTTTGATTAGAGTTGGAGCTAAAATCTGCAGGACACCGGCCCTCCAGGAACAAGTTTGGTGACCCCTGCTTTAAATTGTACTTTAAATTGAATACCTTAAGTTGAGTATCTTGAAAAATAACTAGTTAAACATTATGTACTGTCATCATAGCAAAGACAAAAGAAATTATTGAATAAGTGTGTTGAAAACTCTTCTGTTTAAATTTCACAGGAGAGCTAATAATTTTGCTTTCAACTACATGTAAAACAGCTACTTACCATTTCCATGAATCCTTGGCAAGTCTTGTGGCTTTATCCTCAGAAGAACTCATTATTGCAGATGGAGAGTGACACTGTCAGCTGTCCAGAGTGTTTTTTATATTTTATTTTAATTGTGTCTGTTATGCATCTGGCAGTCAGTAGGCGGTCACTGGCCTTGCCATCAGATGCAGACACTTGATTCTCAGTGTTGTCCATCATTTGAGACACAAATTATTGTGGCTGGACTGAATTTGTGGTAATAATAAAAAAGGAATTGTCTAAATACATTTTGACACATGACACAGTTTGACATTTAGCTTTAAGTTAACATCAAATGGCATTCAAATCTCATTTTGTAGTGTGAAACATGACACTGGGCTGAAAAAAGCACAATTTTGTCCATTTGATTTGATCATAACATTGGTTTCAGAATGGACTTGAATGTGAGTTTGGACAAATAATCCCTTCCTAGAACACTGGGTGTAAATTAATTTGAATAAATTACATGAAATACAAGAATAAGTGCAAAAACTAATGACCTTTTACAAATATTTAGCATTTCCTACAATAATATCCTACATTGTAACAAATACTATGATCTATTCTAGCATTCAAATCACGACAACTTCAGTTTTTGATTATTTAACTTGCTAAATTAAGTTGACCATACTTCAGCTTAATACTTTTAAGCTATTTTCACTCATATGTAAATATCTCACGGTGGTTCGCAACAGTCTCAAAGTTTTAGAAATGGCTTTATAACCCTTTCCACAATGCTAGATCTCAATTAATTTTAGAATTTCTTTGGATCTCTGCATGATGTCCAGTTTTTGAGGATCTTTAGGTCTACTTCACTTTGTCAGGCAGGTCCTATTTAAGTGATTTATGATTGCGAATAGGTGTGGCAGTAATCAGGCCTGGGTGTGGCTAGAGAAGTTGAACTCAGGTGTGATAAACCATTCATTCATTTTCCTTCAGCTTAGTCCCTTATTTATCAGGGGTCGCCACAGCGGAATGAACCACCAACCGGCATATGTTTTACACAGCAGATGCCCTTTCAGCTACAACCCAGTACAGGGAAACACCCATACACACTCACATTCACACACACACTCATACACTTTGGCCAATTTTGTTTACCCGATTCATTTATAATGCATTATATCTTATATCTTTGGACTGTGGAGAAAACCAGAGCACCCGAAGTAAACCAACGCCAACAAGGGGAGAACATGCAAACTCCACACAGAAATGCCAACTGACCCAGCTGGGACTTGAGCCAGCGACCAGCGAATAATTTTGACTTCAACTGTATTGGTCTAATGGGAATCGTTGAGTGTAATAAACTGCAAATATAATCTCCCTATGGGTATAAATATACAACATTTGATCTTAGATGGTCCGAGGATGTAAATGAACCCTTATGTACTGTTGGGGATGTTTTTATCAACTCAGGGGTGATTTTGAGTCTTAATTTGGCCATAACTTTCTCTGTGTTTTAGCTAACAGAATGATTTTTGGTCACACATCTGATTTTGCATTGAAAATGCATTGAAAGTTTTAAAGAATACAACAATACACTCTGGGCAAATTTACTACCCTTTTGTTATGTTAGAGATGAAAACATCCACTGAATTAAACTGCTTTAAAAATGCATCAGATAAATATAAAACATTTTTTTTTTCTCTGTTAATTGACCTCAGTCCTGATCAAAACTACTACATTGCTTAGAGGATTTTAACTCTGGACTGGATTTTGGTCTTGAACATGTGAAACAACATTGACTTTGATGCATTGATTTTGATTAATTTTAATTTTCTTCTTGCCCCATTGACTTCCATTATAATCCTGCATTTTTATTTGTTGGTGGTTTTGCCTGTTAGAAAGAGGTAAAAAAAATTATTTGATTGATTATCAGTTGGCACTATGAACCCTTTAGATAGGCCTGTGCCAATAAAAAAAAGCTTAGTTTCTGGATTTTATATGGAGAATACAGAGCATCCGGAAAGCATTAATAGCGCTTTACTTTTCCCACATTTTTTTTTTTATGTAACATTTTCCAAAATGGATTAAGTTCATTTATTTCCTCAATTCTACACACAACACCCCATAATGACAATGTGAAAAAAGAGTTTTTGAAATTGTCGCAAATTTATTACAAATAAAAAAGCTGAAAAATCACATCTACATAAGCATTCACAGCCTTTGCTCAATACTTTGTTGATGCACCTTTGGCAGCAATTACAGCCTCAAATATTTTTGAATATGACGCCACAAGCTTGGCACATCTGTCTTTGGGAATTTTTGCCCATTCCTCTTTGCAGTACCTCTCAAGCTCTATCAGGTTGGAGGGGAAGCGACGGTGTACAGCCATTTTCAGATCTCTCCAGAGATGTTCAATCGGATTTTGGTCTGGGCTCTGGCTGGGCCACTTAAGGACATTCACCGAGTTGCTGTGAAGCCACTCTATTGATATTTTGGCGGTGTGCTTTGGGTCAGTGTCCTGCTGGAAGATGAACCATCGCCCCAGTCTGAGGTCAAGAGCACTCTGAAGGAGGTTTTCATTCAGGATGTCTCTGTACATTGCTGCTTTCATCTTTCCCTCCATCCTGACTAGTCTTCCAGTTCCTTCTGCTGAAAAACATCCCCACAGCATGATGCTGCCACCACCATGCTTCACTGTAGGGATGGTATTAGCCTGGTGATGAGCGCTGCCTGGTTTTCTCCAAACGTAACACCTGGCGTTCACTCTAAAGAGTTCAATTTGAATCTCATTAGACCAGGGAATTTAGTTTGTTATGGTCTGAGAGTCCTTCAGATGCCTTTTGGCATTTAATCCATTTTGGAATAAGGCTGTAACATAAAAACATGTGGAAAAAGTGAAGCGCTATGAATACTTTCTGGATGCGCTGTAACAGTAAATTAAAGTGTGTGTAGTGTGTCTGTGAGTGTGTGAGAGTGACCTTTGTGCATTTACCTTGATGTGTCTGAGAAAATCCAAATATGGATCTCAGCTCTCAGAACTACATGGAGTAAACAAAAACAAAGACTGTGTATTTATGCTCCATCAAATGTGGTTATAATGGAAGTCAATAAGGCGAAAACAGCCACCAACAGTAAATTAGGGAGAAACAATGAAAATCTAACAAAGCATCAAAGCCAATGCTGTTACTAATCGTTCACATGTCCAAGAAAATCCAATCCACAATTACTTTTTATTTTGAAAATACGCCATTTGTCATGATATGATGTATGAATTTGGCAATTAAAGAGTTAAAATTCTGTAATTTTCTTATCAATTTAGTAGTTTTGATCAGGACTGAGGCTGATTAACAGACTTATGTAAAAAAAACCTTAAAAAATATTTATCTGATGCGATTTTTCAGCAGTTTAATTCAGTGGATGTTTTCATTACAAACAAAACAAAAGGGTATGAACAGTGCACAAGGGTTAAGAGCAAATATTAATTGGTGGTTAAACTAAAGTACATAAAATTGACTTCAGACTGTACAAAAAAATGTCCCAAATGTCTGGTTTTGGCCGTCCTGAAGTTGGCCGTGAGCTACCAGACTTTGACATTAGGACTTAATGATATCGTTTAACGGAGAGAGCTTCCCATTAATGAAAGAGCAGATATGCTGCACGCTCTTAAACGAGAGGCTCAAAAAACGCAATTAAAAATCCCTCAAGGGTGGAGATGAACCCCTCGATATGTGCCGAGCGCTGGAGATGTGTAATATCTGCAAAAGAAGCGTGTCGCGGCGCAGCGGTAGAGCCTGTTTTTGTTGTTTCTATAAGCCGATGTGTGTGTCGAACGGCTTGTTTTCAAACACTGATCAACTCTGATTAGCAGGAAGCGCTTTCCCTCAGGACATGTGACATTTCACACTCATTATACCTAGCTGTGATCTCTCCTCTTTTCTTTATCGCTACATCTGACAGTTTTCTCCTCTTTTTTAATCTCTTTTGTTCTGATTTCCTGCAAACATACTCATTTATAGAGCGATATGCATGCAGAGAAGGTGTGTTAATGATGTTTGTTGAGCTTTTTGTGCTTTTACACTTGCACTGATTTTGTGAAGAGATGAAAGTTAGTCAGTTAGTAAAGTTAGTACTCGGTCTGACAGTGCAAAAGTTATTGTAAAATGTAAGCAGCGATATGCAATTTTCTTTTAGACAAAAATGTAAATTTATACCAAATAATGAGATGTAAAATGTAATTAAATGTACCTTTTTTGTGTGCACAAAACATGTATTAGAGCAGTGGTTGCCAAAGTGGGGGTTGGGACAATAGCCGCATTTCCACTATCGGGCCAGTGCGAGCCAGGGCTTTATTCGGGCCAGGCCGGGCCAATAGCCCGGGAGGTTGAGAAATGAGGCCGAAATCATGTCGCGTTTCCACTGTCGGGCTAGTTGCTCGCAACGCGTCACGCAAACACCGCCCCCAGAACGTCCCCCGAATCAAACGTCACACAACCCGTCACACAACCCGCCCACTTCAGCGGGAACAAAAAACTCAAATTATAACCACAAACACAACCTGGCATCACTACGAGAGCTGGAAGATGGAGAACACCGAAGCGATTGCTTTTTTACTGTTTGTGGTCTGTTGGTGTAAGACCAGACAGCGATCCCTGAATAAGGACATTCGACTTCGGCAGCATTTATTTTTTCTTCTTCTTAGTGAGTTGATCAAGCGCGATAGCAAAACAAATGTAAGGGAAGAAAGCATCTTGTCTCCTCTTTACCTGACAGGAAAACTCCGCCTTTGTACGTAACCCCGCTCCGAAGCCCCAGTTGGCCCTCTTTGGCCCAAGGTATTCGGCGGGCCGAAAAAGGCCGGACGCTGGCCCCAAGGAAGCCCCGCTTTGGCCCGATTACGCCCCGGAAGTGATAGTGGAAACGCGACTAGCCTTGGCTCGCCCTGGCTCGCTCGCTTTAGGCGCGATAGTGGAAACGCGGCTATTGACAGGGGGTCCTGGAGTGATTTACAAAAGTCAAATAAATCTGATTAAATTATTAGAATGACCATATTTTATCCATAACCTACAGTAGATGAAAATAGTATGTAATAGTTACATAAAAATCAACGACATGCAAATGAATAGCCATTAGCCTTTCAATTGTTTTTTATTGGTGTGTTTACGTTAAATTAATAACATAGTAGGCTCCAAAAATTAAACTAGATAACCAATGGATGAAACATACTTTAAAAATTTGGTATAAAATCTAAATGTTCGGAGGTCCAGAATCTATATCCAGAGCCATGCCTATAGTAGGAAACATTAAGTTTCTCCCATCTGTGCGGGATGGTGGATTTCGAATATGGGCAGATAAAGCTCTTATAACAATAAGGTTAGGTTAAGTTATTTATACACAAAGGTAGATTTGGTTTGCAGTCAAGAGTCCTCATCTCACAACAGTGCCACACAAAGGAACTCACACAATAACAACAGCAAATGAACATTAAGACATAAATATAAAAACACTTAAAATACACTTAAGTCAAGTAAATAAATGTTTAAATAAATAAATAAATGTTTAAAACGATAAATCAGTTAAATAAATCAAATAAATCGGTTATTTGTTGGAAAAAAGATATGTATAGGTTCTTCCAATTACGACATTACATTACAAACCATAAAGAAAAAGCTCTAGTCATGCAAGAACTGAATAAAATAGAGGAATACTTCATAAATATTGCAGAAACAAAACATTCCAGCTAAAAAACACGTCTCTCATTTATACTAAAGATTAGTAAATAACACTGTACAAAATACAGATCACGTTAAAGGAAAATGGGAACTAGAACTAAATACTATAATCGAGGATGAGCTCTGGATTGAGTTATGTGAAGGACGTCATAAAGGAATTAATAGTCAATTATGGAAAGAATTTGATTGGACAGTAAAAATTAGGTACTTTAATTCTCCTTTTGTAATTTCTACATATGTGAAGGGACCATCTGTTGACCATATGTGTCTGTGTGTGTGTGTCTGTATATACCCAAATAAGGAGTAAGGACTGGTGAGAGTGTTTAATAACGCACGGCGAATGGAAAGAAAAAACTTCCGCATTTATCGATATGTGTGTGTGCGGTCCTTTACTGACAGCCGCATGTGTGGATAAAAATGTTTCCATAGCAAATTAATGAAGTTTAAATGACAAAAATTGTATGAATTTTGAAATAAATGAAAAACTAATAAAATTAAATAAGTTTAAATTACTAAAACGGATTTACAGTCTTTACTTTAATACGTGCACTGTTTTAAAAACGTTTTAAACGTGTAAAACTCACTCGATCACATTTGATGATGATTGATGATCACAGAGCGCTGAACAGATCTTGTAATCCCCACTTGCTTTGCGCACATCCTGTCTTGTTGATATGATTATATGCGGTACTACGGCGACATGTTAATACACGACTGTCAATCAATTCGGTGGGCGGGGAAACGGCACTCCTAGGTCACGTTGCGGTCAGCCTCAAAGTTGGAGGGATTTGGATCCTATTTTAACGTCAGGAAATTATTGTCTTATTGTGTTTCTATCACTCCAATATGACTGTGGACACACAATACCTACACACAGTCCTGTCCAAACAGCTTACAAAAGTTGATCTTCATCATAGGTGCCCTTTAAAATAACTCAAGCAACCCCGAAATGTTAAAAAAATCCCATTTATTAGCAAAAGCAAAAATCTATTAGCTGTTACATTTACAACAGAATATATTTAGATACATTTTACAGCTCATGATTATTGCGAAATATACAGTACATCATTTTAAATGGTGATCATCCACATATTACAGTGACCAAGTAGATCCCCTCAAGTATTAAATGCTAACTTTAAGTGGGTTAATTATACTTTTATTGGTAATATTAGCTAATAAAGCCACATACTTCTTAATAAAAACATCAACGAGCTTTATTTGTGCTAGTATTTCCACATCCAAAACTAATACACGACTAGGATTTACAACATACTCATTTACAGCAGACGCGCACACTCATTTTAGGGCATTATTTGAGGGTCATTCACTTCACATTATGGTCAGAGACATTAATAAACAGTCATTAATAAATGGGTGTAGATTCACAGACTGATCATACATACAGAGACAACATCATAGTGAAATATCAACACTCACATGACTGGGCTTTCAATCGATTAGGTGAATGATGAAAACCTGAAGCTTGTCTGTTTGTTTTTTCCAGGAGATGAGCTTTGAAAGCAAACCACTTCTTGTTTTCTCGTCGCATCCAGGATTTAAAAGCATGTGACGCTAAAAACAAATAAAAAAATACAAGTCGTTCCCTTTAGGCTGCGTAATGAAGCTTTAAATTCGACCCTTTACACTCATCGTTATTGTTTTGGGACTCAGTCATGAGTGCATAGATGCTGCTTTTATACAGTTTATGCAGCAACAGTCTTTTGTTTTAAAAGAAAATTACACAATAATAATAATAATAATAATAATAATAATAATAATAATACAAATATATTTAAATAACAATTTAAATTGTTTTTTTTTATTTTGTTTCAAGTAAATAATAATACACAATAATAATAATAATAATAATAATAATAATAATAATAATAATACTAATAATAATAGAAATATATTTCAATAACAATTTTAATTGTTTTTTTGTTTTGTTTCCAGTAAATAATAATACACAATAATAATAATAATAATAATAATAATAATAATAATAATAGAAATATATTTCAATAACAATTTAAATTGGTTTTATTTATTTTGTTTCCAGTAAATAATAATACACAATAATAATAATAATAATAATAATAATAATAATAATATTAACAATAATAATAATAATAATAATAATAATAGAAATATATTTCAATAACAATTTTAATTGTTTTTATTTATTTATTTTGTTTCCAGTAAATAATAATACACAATAATAATAATAATAATAATAATAATAATAATAATAATAATAATAATAATAATAATAATAATATTAACAATCATAATAATTATAATAATAATAATAATAATACAAATATATTTCAATAACAATTTAAATAGTTTTTTATGTTAATTTTGTTTCCAGTAAATAATAATACACAATAATAATAATAATAATAATATTAACAATAATAATTATAATAATAATAATACAAATATATTTCAATAACAATTTAAATTGTTTTTTTTATTTATTTTGTTTCCAGTAAATAATAATACACAATAATAATAATAATAATAATAATAATAATACTAATAATAATATTAACAATAATAATAATTATAATAATAATAATACAAATATATTTCAATAACAATTTAAATTGTTTTTTTTTTTTTAATTTTGTTTCCAGTAAATAATAGAAATTATTATTATTAATTATTCTAATATTGTTGTCTTGTTTACTGTTGGTTGCTAGGTTAGCAATACTACAGTCGGCCACTCTATAACTTGGTTCACACCAAACATGCAGCAATGAATCACTCGCTCTAGCTTATTCATGAGATGCTTTTTGCCTAACACAAATTTTCCACTTGAGTTGAATTATTTGAAGTTGTGTGCAGATTTTCAGCTCAAGTTCGGAAGAATGAGAAGACGTGATTGAGGCAAATTCTGCATCTGCACCAGCTGGTAAACTTGCCTCGCACTGACGTTGTATGTAACTTAGTCACACAAATACGTAATTTCACGTTTGGAGTGAACTCAGCTAAACAACTTGATGGAAAGTCATCTAATTGGCATTAGGGATTTTTTTTGCGAACGTTAAAAAGATTTGGTTTAGATTAGGATGAAACCCAGCTAATTCATCACCAGGAGCCACAGGTATTAATTATAATAAGCTTGTATGTGTTTACTGACTCTCAAAGTGCTAGTTGTATTGTATGAATCACCAAGAGTCACAGCTTCTGCTCAAAATGTTCTTTACTGTTTAACTAAAGTCAAAGATTCCCCTAAGAGTAATTTACTAGTAAATTCTTATTTTTTGCTGAACAGTTCCTTTAAATCAGTCAAATCCCCAAATTTCTCTTACCTACAGACCAGATCTTGAACTCAAGGAGCTCTAGTCGCTGTACAGAATGAAGCCTGCGAATGTGCTGTATTTGTTGCTGTTTCCGCCGTGTGCTTTTCCTCCGTCCAGCTTGATGCAGATCTCATCCCCGGGGTCAAGGTGTAGGATGACGGTGTTCGAGGCGTAGTCGTAACTCTGATCCTGATCCTGGGCAATGGCGCTCGCTCTCACCTGCAAACAAAGAAGCAGATCTTTAGCTGGACGGCATATTTAAAGTCTGCATGAACCGGAAGCTGTGACTGTTTTTTTTCTTTGTTTTGTGACGCAGATCCTAGAGAAATGGAATATTAGTGATATGAGCAAATTAGCAAACAGTGGGCATGGCTTGTTTTTTCTACTGATTGGATGTAGTAAAGTAGGAGAAATAAGTTTGGGGAGGGTTTTTACAATTTAACAGACTCCTCCTGCTCACCACTTCTGTTTGCTGTCAAAACTGACAGCTGAAGGGGCGTGGTTAAGCATGTTAACCACGCCCAATACCTCAGACAGACCTAATCTGAGAATTTAACTGAAATCAAACAGGAAGTGGCGTTTCTGTGTGGAGTTTGCACGTTCTTCTTGTGATCGCATGGGTTTTCTCTGGGTGCTCCGGTTTCCCCCACAGTCCAAAGACATGCGCTTTAGATGAATTGTGTGAGCTAAATTGTCCGCAGTGTATGTGTGTGAATGAATGTGTATGTTTCCCAGTAATGGGTTGCAGCTGGAAGGGCATCCGCTGCTTAAAACATATGCTGGATGAGTTGCCGGTTCATTGCGCTGTGGCGACCCCAGATTATTAAAGGGACTAAGCCGAAAAGAAAATGAATTAAATGAATAATTAATAAATTAAATAATAAACTTCGGAGGGGTAAAATTAATAACCCAACATTGTTATTTACAAAAAAAATGATTAATTAATAAATTAAAAACTAAATATTTTCAACCCTTCTTTTGGGTAAAATTAATAACCCAACATTTTTAGTGTACATATATACTCATTATTTATACTATATATTTATTCATTCATTCATTTTCTTTTTGGCTCAGTCCCTGTATTAATCAGGGGTCGCCACAGCGGAATGAACCGCCAACTTATCCAGCACATGTTTTACGCAGCAGATGCCCTTCCAGCTGCAACCCAGTACTAGGAAACACCCATCCACTACAGACAATTTAGCTTACCCAATTCACCTATAGCGCATGTCTTTGGACTGTGGGGGAAACCGGAGCTCCGAAACCCACGCCAAACGGGGAGAACATGCAAACTCCACACAGAAATGCCATCTGACCCAGCTGAGGCTCGAACCAGTGACCTTCTTGCTGTGAGGCGACAGTGCTAACCACTGAGCCACTGCGCTTCCCTATATACAAACAACAAAAGCATAAAATAAAATAAATTAATTCCTAAATTTAATTATAAATATTTTTAACCCTTCTATTATAACCCAACAGTTATAGTGTACGTTTATACAAACAAAAAATAATAATAGTAATAATAATAAATAAATATTTTAGCATTTGTATATGTACAAACAAAAACAATAAGCTAAATTAATTAATTAATAAATTAAATATTAAATAATTAAATAATTACCCAACATTTCAGTGTACATATGTAAAAAATATATAGTAATTAATAAAATAAACATTTGAACCCTTCTATTGGGTAAAATTAATTACCCAATTAATAACCCAACATTTGTAGTGTACGTATAAAGAGTTCAGATGCAAAAACCGCTAAGTGAAGTTTAGTTATAAACTAATTTCGAGAGGATCACGTGCTTATGATTGCTAGCGGCTGGATCCGCATTATCCAATTCTCAATGCACCAATCAGACGACTCCTAAGCTACTACAAATACCCTGGGTTACGTACCACCGCTATCTTCGTTTTGAAGAATCCCCCCATCCACCCCTACTCCTCCTTCTTCCTAGATGGGTGACACGGTGGCCCAGTGCTTAGCACTGTTGCCTCACAGCAAGAATGTCTCTGGTTCTAGGCTTACCAAACCAGCAGACATTTCTGTGCGAAGTTTGCATTTTCTCCCCGTGCCCACGTGGGTTTCCCCCGGGTTCCCCGGTTTCCTCCCACCGTCCAAAAAACATGCAACATAAGTTAATTGACTAATTCAAACCGGCACTATAGACATGCACCTAGTAAAGGGTTATCTCTCAAGAGCAATCACTGGCTGTTCATTGGTTATTACAGCGGGGGAGTTCTCGAGATCTACCTGAGCTCAAACTCCCCTCTCGCCTTGCAACGGGAGGGAGCCCCGGGCTCGAGGATCTTATGAGCTCAGGGTCTCTCCCAGGACAGCATGATAACAAGCTTTATAATCAATCATCAGCTAAGTGTGAACTCTTGAAATGCCGTTGAAATTATCTTCTAAAATGAGCAGTTTTTATCAGGCTCCAGTGTGTAGATTCAGTAATTTCACTTTTATGGCAAACAATAACTTCTTTTCATGGTCGTTAATGTGAAATAACTCAATAAACATAGGAAAATGCTCATTTTCAGTTGAAATTTCAGACAGCACATAGAGGTTTTTGCATCTGAAATCTTCATATATACACACAAAAACACCCATATACTATGTAAATACAAACTGTATACAGGATGTGACTATGATAAGTATTGAGAGCACTAATAAAAAGCAATGTTTTATATGACACGAAACGACTATAAGAGAAGAGATTAACTTTAACAGGTTTTTTAGGTGAGGCAGATGGGATTGAAATGCTGTTTGTGTTGTTCCTGTTTATACAACTGCATATCATCACATTACTTTGATGACATGCTGTCTGACTCTCAAATTGCAGACTGCGTGTGTGTTTCCCACAAATTAAAAGGAGCTCGCGATGTTTTCATGAATCTGTTTTAAATAACTGATGGTTTATCTGTACGTCTCCTAAAGCAGACCTTTGCTAATGTAAATTATGAAAATACGATCAGAAGCAGAGCTGGAGGCAAACATGAATTGGATGTTTCTCGGTTCATTTAAATAAAACTGAATCCCACAGCAGAGATGTGGTTACAAGGCTTTTTCCTTCAGACAATTCAGATAAAACTAACATTCATGTGTAGTTTCATACATAACGTGACGACTGCAGGTTTAAAGCAACCAAACAAACAAAAAAGAAATATGTATTCATGCACAATGTAGTTTCTGCTGTTTATTTTACACACCTGCAGCATCACATTCAATAACTGGCAAAAGCACAGCATAAAATTATGAATGTAATTTGCATGGTAAAATCTGGCATACTGTACTAGTAATACACAGTATTATTTCACCACTGTGATCCCACCCTTATAAGTTATTGGATATTTTGTTTGAAAAACACTACCTGATAAAAGTCTTGTCATTGAACCCAGTTGTAAGAGCAACAAATAATAACTCGACTTCTAGTTGATCATTTGGAAAAGTGGCAGAAGGTGGATTTTTCTGATGAATCATCTGTTGAGCTGCATCCCAATCATCACAAATACTGTAGAAGACCTACTGGAACCTGTATGGACCCAAGATTCTCATAGAAATCAGTCAAGATTGGAGAAGGAAAAATCATGGTTTGGGGTTACATTCAGTATGGGGGGCGTGCGAGAGGAAGGCAACATCACCAGCCTGAGGGATCAAGACATTTGTGCTGCCCATTACATTACAAACCACAGGAGAGGGCAAATTCTTCAGCAGGATAGCGCTCCTTCTCATACTTCAGCCTTCATACATTCCAGATGACTTTATTAATGAGTGATTTGAGTCATTGCAGAGATGTATAGATGCAGTCCTCCAAGCTCATGATGGAGTCAGACACAATATTCATTCTGTTTCCACTGCAGCATGACTTTATATTCTATACTGGACATTATTTCTGTTAAGTGACAAGACTTTTGTCTGAGCAAGGTCAGACTTTACTGTCCTGATTAAAGAATTCAAAATCAAAGCATGATCATATTTTATTTTGGTAAAATAAGCGTAATCGAGAGGCCTTTACCTTTTATATAAGCCACTTCTGATACCAAATGATCAACTAGAAGTCAAGTTATTATGTGTTGTTCCTAAAACTTATAGGCGACAAGACTTTTGTCAAGAGGTGTATGTGATGTCTCTTAACCTTTATTTTATTTAACCTAAATTTTACAAATAACTGAATCAATGACTATTAAACACATGATTAAAAATACAGCAAAAATACATAAGCATTGACATGATTTGATGCATTATTGGCTTTTTTTCAGAGGCATTTTGCTGAGTGTGTTATTGTTAACCTTTTAAATAGATCACTAATATACTAACTAAAACGATTCATTCAAAAACAAATTCATCCATTTATGAGTGTCATTCATTCATTCATTCATTTTCCTTCAGCGTATTTATCAGATGTCGCCACAGCGGGATGAACTGCCAAACAATGTTTTACCCAGCGGATGCTCTTCCAGCTGCAACCCAGTACTGGTAAACATCCATACACTCTCATACACACACAAACCCTAACACTGTGGCCAATTTAGTTCATCCACTTCACTTATTGCGTATGTCATTGGACTGCGGGGGAAACAGGAGCACCAGGAGAAAACCCACACGAACTACTGAGCCGCCCTTACGAGCTTATTTTATTTTGTAATTTGTTTCAATAACAATAATTGAACTAAATTTAGCTGAGTGTGTTATCAGACTCACACTCAACTTTAAACTTTAAAATTGCAGCAAGGTGCCATAACACAAGTTCCATGTACACATTAACAAAATATTACCACACAACATACAATACATCATTTTGTAGGAGCATCTCCCTCCCCCTAGACTTAATGACCAAATGGCCACCATTATAAAAGACTCTATTTGTCCAGCAAATAAGAACTCTAAAACGACGTCCTGATGGCAGCAGCTGAAACACAGAGTACAACGGGTGATCCGGGGAGCATAAGATACCCTGAGCTCTCTTTAAAACACAATTATGGTCAATTACCACTGGACCAGTTTAGTTAAAACCGATGATCTTGCTTGCCACCTTCACCAGGCTACTCAATAGGGGTATCAAAATTAATTGTTTCTTCGGTGCACTGTGATGCAGATGCGGACAATTCGGTATCGGTTCAGTAATAATCATAACCGGTTATTATGTACTGAGGTCATTTATCTCATATGAGCTCTGTCGCGAGGGAGGCGAGCGCGGTTATTTACAACACAACAAGGGCCAACTACTTTAAAATTTCACTGTGTGTGTGCTTTCTGGAAAGTCTTTCACTGGCACACAGCAGAAGCAAGGGAGGGGGGGTGGGGGGTAGGAAGATTCTAAGGGCCCATACATTTAGGGGGGCCCCAGAGACATTATCAAGGGCCCGCGCCAATTCCCCCCCACGTCCTAAGTATGGAAAGCATCGTCAATGCACCATGATGCACCAAAATATCGAATTGAACCGAATCGATGGCATGATAATCGTAAACGAACCGAACCGTGAGACCAGTATAGGTTTCCACCTCTACTACTCAACCTGTTCTTATTTGACACAGTCAGATTACCATACCAAGCTACAATGCAAAAAGATAAAACAGATTCAATAAATTATTGTGCTGGTACGTCTCTTAATGAATGATTCACTGAATCACAGATTCATTCAAAATGGCTGATGGTAACATTTAGAATGAATCACTGAATTAGTGACTCAAATGATTAAAATTCAAAACCAAATTAATTAACACTTTTGGACAACACATGTCCTGCTCGATTTTCCTAAAATTCACATCATACAAAATTCATATGAAAGCACCATGCTTCAAATCATTAACATATTCCTCAAATGTTTTCTGATGACAATCCTTTTTTCAGGCACACAACATCAAAAGATGTTAATACTAGGTTAGATTTGGGTGACCAAAATTTAATGTCTTGCCAGAATTTAAGGACATTATTTTGACGTTCAATAACAACCTCAAATAACGTTGATATGTAATTGACTTTAGGTTGTTTTGGAAAGTGACCAAAATCCAACGTCGAGCCAACATCACCATCATCATATTAAATGTTAAATACTGACATTTACTCGTCAGGAATGGCAATCAAAATCTAACGTCTGATAGACTTCATAGTGGTAATATCCACATAACATCAAGCTGTTACATCATTAGATGTTGATATTTGGTTGATTTTAGGTTGGATATTGACATCAGCCTGACATTCGCTTCTGACATCAACCCCATACATTTAGGGGGGCCCCAGAGACATTATCAAGGGCCCGCGCCAATTCCCCCCCACGTCCTAAGTATGGAAAGCATCGTCAATGCACCGTGATGCACCGAAATATCGAATTGAACCGAATCGATGGCATGATAATCGTAAACTGAACCGAACCGTGAGACCAATATAGGTTTCCACCTCTACTTTCATTTCCAAACAAAATGCAACGTCCACATGACATTGGGGTACAACGTCAATCTGACATCGTGTTGATATCCTGTGCCTGCTAGGAGTCAAAGTCTGAATAAAATGAACGTTTTTTTTATTTTTCATCGTCCAATCAATTGAAAGCAGAGGCGGCGTTTCCGCTGAGGTGACAGTGTGTGTTGTGTGATCGACACCTCAGGGTGTCGCCTTCTCCCCAGACAGCACGCCAAACATGCTAACATTCTATTCAGTCAAACATGCAAACTTACAAAACTGTAAGTGTGAACTCGTGAAACACCAATCAGTGAAGAGGTCTTGTTGAGGAAGGGGTGGGCAGTTTTTAATAATGAGAACAAATTAACTTAAATAAATGCTGCACATGAACAAATAATTTCCTAAAAATACTGCAATATTTCACCAAAAAATATTTTAACTCAACTGATTTTACATTCATGATTTAAAATGCTGCTTTGAAGCAAAGATCCATAATTGCATCACCATTACCATTAAAGCACCATTGACAGGTCATTTTATTGAATGGCATATGCAATTGCAACACAATGGTTACTCTGCACAGAATTATTTGCCTAAATAGAAAAAAGAAAAACTCAAGATGGCCACCAAGTGATCTGAATGCTCCTAAAAAGGCCAAAATGAGCTGTGTCTCAATAGGAGATTTGGGTTTGTGTCACATTGTCCCCTTTCTGCTCATTATTTCCGCCATCTATAAATAAAACACCTTTAAAGGCAGTTGGATTTGGTGAACAATTCTTAGAAGTACTTTTGGGTGCTAATGGGAGAGTTTGATTTGAGAGCAGCATTTCTGCAGGTTTTACCAAGTAAAATTTAAGACTTTTCAAAACCATTATGTATAAGATATCAGATTTAAACAGGGCTAAACGCTGAAGATTTGTAGTTTCTCCATTAAAACAAGTCTAATTAGTTATTTCTTACCCACATATTTTAAACAATGTGTCAAACTCTAGTTGCTTACATACTATTTTTTTTCAACATAACTATTTTTTAAAACAAAATGGGACAAGTATGCACAACATATGTCTGTCCAGGTCAGTGTTCTCATCAGGTAGCTATAAATATATGTAGAACTATTAAACAAATCTTATTGTAAGGAAAATAATGAAACCGTACTGGTAAATGGAGTTAATAAATAAAACTTTTTGTTGTTTTATTGTGATAGATTGTTGGTGATTGGATGGGTGTTGACCCGATTGGGTAGCTAGATGGACAAAGCTAAATTAAGACCTGCTTGAAATGATTTACAACCTACAACACAATATTTCAATGAATGGGCTATATTCACAGTATATGCACAGGGAATATTAATTTTAAAATATAGCTGCAAGCAGCAATGACCGGGTTTCAAGCGGTTTATAAGGGATTACAGGATTCCAGGACAACTCAAAATATATGGCTTATAGTTAACCATGTTCATGCATGATGAAGAATACACTGTCCCACAGTGTAATGAGATATTTCAATTTAATAATACATTAATAAATAATCATTAAGCATACTAATAAATATTGTGTCGCATGTGGATATTTCAAATGAATGATGTGATTGGCAACAAAATGAGTTTCTGTGCTCGTCTTCTGCTCCTGATGACGCTTGCATTTGAACGCCCTTTCATCTCAGTTTATGCTTGGAAAATTAATAGCTTAAGCACCTATTTATCAGATTATATTTTAATTAAATTCCATTATCGATGCTGTAAAACGAACGTTAAGAAATTAAAAATAGTCACATCAATCTTTTACTAGTCTTTTAATATTTAAAGTTTTAGTGAAAAAAACACTTGCTATGCATATAGCCTATTTAAAGGGACAGTTCACCAAAAAATAAAAAAGTCTGTCACTATATACTTACCCTGCACTTGTTTGAAAGCTATTTGAGTTTCTTACTTCTGTTGAATTTTAATATTTTAAAGAAATCTAGAAACCATCGATTTCACAGTATTTGTTTTTCCTATAAAAAATGGTTACGGGTTTTTTCAAAATATCTTCTTTTGTCAAATAAGAAAGTCAAATAGGTTTGAAACCTCACGTGGGAGAGAGTAAATAGTGAGTAAATTTTCACTTTTAGGTGAACTATCCCTTTAAGACTTCTTAAACCTAAAGGCCTCTATTTTAATGATCTAGGCGCAAAGTCTAAAACGCAAAAGGGCGTGTCCGAACTCACTTTTGCTATTTTAAGGGCAGAAAAATACGGTCTGCACCCTGGTGCATGGTCTAACAGGGTTGTGCTTATTCTCTTCATGAGTTCTGGGTGTGTTTTGAGCATAACATGCATCAAATCAATCAAGAGGCTCCTCTCTTATTCCCTTTATAAGTCAGTTGCGTTGTGCCATGGCCATTTGCTATTTACATGGCGGACTTGGTAATTGGAAAAACGAAATGCTTTACTAGCGAGAAAGCAGTTAAACAGACCATCTGCAGTGGGAGGATAAAGAACAAGCCTCCTCCATTCTGCCTCTTTACTTTACCTTTTCTCTTTACTTTACTCCTTTACTTTCGTGGATAAGGAAACAGTGTTGTACGCACTCCCCTGAAAACATCCATTAACCTACATATTTAATTTCATTTGTTAAACGCAAAGATTTGTTTCAAAACTATTTCTAATACAGTTCTAATTTCCAGCAAATGAACAATAATAATGAAGTGTGGTCAAAAAACTGTCAGCTCCTTAAAATAGCAGCAGCCAACAATCTGCCTTAACACACCTCCTTTTTAGACCAGCACACCCCTGAGTCCACAAAGTGGTGCAAAAGGGTATATGCGGAAGTATACGGAAGGACTTTTAATTCATCAGTAACCTGGGTTAAGCAGTTTCGGTGAACTGTATGTCCTTACGAAATCAGAGCATTTAAAGTCTGTTTTTTTTTTATTATCCACTGGCTGAGTGATATCCGATATAAAGTGGGTCTCAGATTGTACAAGAAGCACTGCATTAAATTACTTTCCCCCCCACTATGTCTTTAAAATATGAACATTTATTTAACCCCAGTATATTCAATGGAGCTTCTGCGCTAGCCTGCTGATCGTGTCGAGCGTGTGTGTGTAAACGGCTTTTCGCCTCGTTTTACACTTGAGCAACTAAATAAATGCCAACGTCTATTTAATTGATTGTATTTTAATTACATTACAACATTGATGCTGTAAAAGGAACAGTACAAAATGAAAAAAAGGTCACATTAACCGTTCACAGGAAGTTTTTTGGTATGAGAAGAAACACTAGCTCTGCATATACCCTAATGGATTTGCTATTAAAACAAGTGGAACAAAATGTGAAAATTTTGTGCTGGCCTAAAAAATAGCCACAAATGTCTTGCGCCAGTTGTACAGTATGATGGGGCCCAAAATGTACACTGTAAAAAAATGCTGGGTTCCACAAAATTCTTTCATGTTGTCCCAACACAAATCAATTCAGTTAACTTAATCGTATTTATACAAATTAAGTAGACTGAACACAACAATTTCAAGTTGACCCCCCACTGAAATTCCTGCTCCCCGTCAAGGACACCTGTTGGACTATACAGGCTTACGCACACACACACACAGATACACAGCACGACACTTCCTGGCCCCAATCCAACGCCTTCGTATGCTTTCACCCACTGGAGGGGGTGAGCGGGTCTGCGACCAGCGCCTCCATGGCTGCAGGACCTGATGGCTGCCCGCCCTTACCGGACTATATCCACACCCCCTGTTCCCATCCCCTGTGGCAATGTTATGTCTTGTCGGTGTGTTTTTGTGCTAGATTGCTGGGGCTTTTTGTTATCCCTGATCTCACATTGCTCTAACTTAAGAGCAATGTGAGAGGGACTTTTTTTTTGCCTCTTTTTCCTGATTGTATTTTATTTCCTGTTCCACCTCCTGTGACCTGTCTTCCCTGGAGTTGTGATGTCTGTGCACGGTCGGGGGGTTCCATTTACCTGCATTTCGTTGCCTTGTACTTGTACATGTGTGATGACAATAAATTGAATCTAATCTAATCTAAAAAAACAAAAGAATGGGCTATGTGCACAGCTAGTGTTTTTCAGCCAACGTGAAAACTTTCGGAGAAAGGTTAATGTGACTATTTTCAATTTCATATGCTTCCTTTTACAGCATCGATGTTTTAATGTAATTAAAATACAATCAGTTCAATAGACTTAAGCATTCATTTAGTTCTTCAAGCGTAAGACGAGATGAAAGACCATTTGAACGCAAGTGTCGTCAGTAGCAGCAGGCAAGCGCAGAAAAAATACATTTCCATATTTTAAAGACATGGTGCAGAAAATGGAGTTTAACGCAGTGCTTCTTGTACAGTCTGAGACCCCCTTTATATTGTATATCAATCAGGCAGTGAAGATCATTGATTTTTAAAGAAATCAGATCTATAACCTGGCGATTTTGTAATGGCATGACAGTTCACTGGAAATGCTTAGGCTGGCTGACTGAAAAAGAAAAAGTCTGTGTGCATATGCCCCATTGTGTTGTTTCAACTCATTTCAAATAAGTAGTTTGAACAAGCAAGCCGGAAAAGTCATATTTTGAGGTTAGTTCTTGAGTTTAAAGACTCTTTAAGACCCCGCGGACACCCTGTGAGAGCCTGAGAGGATGGACAATTTTGTCATTTGTTGTTTGATGGACGGGCCGAACAGGGGCCGCTCATCAGTCAGAGGGTGAAAGGCTGTCGCTGAGGGCCTTCGCTCTCCGTGTGTGTGTGTGTATGAGTAACGCAGCTGACTCAAACACACAGCACACGTGTGAGTTTATTTATACATGTCTGACGGTGAGCCTCTATCTGTGAGCTTCAACCCATTTCCGTCATGTGTGTTTGCATGTGCTTGACTTGCCGAATGCTGGAGAATCATAATTAGAGCCTGTAGCCTCGCTAATGCCAAGCAGCCAGAAGATACATTCAGATTAGCCTGTGTTTGCGTGTGAGTCAACTCTAGTTTTCGGAAATGTGTGGATTAGCAGTTAAAACAGTCAAAACTTTAGTCAACATCATGAAGATAGCCCAATGATTCAGGTTGCTAACAAAAAATAGTTCATACAAATGCTGTACTGGTGGCACGGTGGCTCAGTGGCTAGCACTGTCGCCTCACAGCAAATAGATCACTGGTTCGAGTCAAGGCTGGACCAGTTGGCATTTCTGTGTGGAGTTTGCATGTTCTCCTCGTGTGGGTGTGGGTTTCCTCCGGATGCTCTGGTTTCCCCCACAAGGCCAAACACATGTGCTATAGGTGAATTGGGTAAACTACATCCCTTGCTGTCCAGAGCCATGCCTCCTCAAATCACGATCGCACACTGTAAAGATGACAGTAGACAACCAACTAGATCATGTCATTTGCCAGTTAGAAAACTTAAGAGATCTTTATAATACTACATTTCTGAAGGAAAAACTGTATTATGTCGAGCACGTTTTCAGTTGTGTAGCAAGCAGAACTTAATAATGTGGAATATTTTATGCATGCAAGGATTGCTGGTCTCACTCTCTCACGTGCTTTGTCCTAAAGTGACTGCTGTATGCTTAGTGGTTGGCCGGCGGTGTGCAGGAATTACACTTAAGCCACACTGAGATGCTATTTTAGACTGAATATTCAGAGTAGCTGTAAACAATATAGGGAGCGCATCACAGGTTGTCATTGATCAAAAATAAACCAATGTGATGTGAATATAAAAGCAACTTCAGCTCAGTAAAGCAGGCTAAGCGGAATAACGCTATTTACTGATGTTTTGTTGTTAAACTAATTAAAAATCTACATTAGCAATGCTGTAAAATGTACCTTATGAAATTGAAAAGTCACAATCTTTTGCCGGAAGATTTCAGTGGCTGAACAACACTTCTGTGCATATAACCCATTCAAAAAACAACAGAATCTACATCAGCATTACGTGACTAAAATAGTTTTAAAACAGAACATTACCTGTCTGAAAGAGATATACTTCAGCCATGATGTCATCCTTCCTCCAGCGTGCAAAAGTAACTCCAACACTGATTCAGGACAGGACAGGACAGGACAGGACAGGCTTTTACCGCTGTCACTCTCTTGTGTGCATATAAACATGCGGTTGAGAGGGTAAAGCGTCAGTTAAAAAGACTAAACAACAGCCTTAGGGGCCGTTTACACAGAATTAGTTTTTCGGTTCCAAAGCGCAACTTTTCTATAGTTTTTTAATGTAAACATGCGCTTGACTGACTGTGTGACCCTCTCCGCTGTCGCCACTGGCTTGCATGGTTCGGGATCTGTAGAGCTGCGCATCGTTGGACTTGCCCTTCAATATTTGGACTCTCAGTAGTGATTATTAAACCACACTGAACTGAGCTCAACTGAACTGAACTTAAACACTACAAACTGAACTACACTGTTCCTATTTACTGTGACCTTTTATGTGAAGCTGCTTTGACACAATCTACATTGTATAAGCGCTACACAAATAAAGGTCAATTGAATTGAATTGAATTGACCGGTGCGCTTGTGTCTTGTATCTTTTGAAGCACTGCACAGGCGAGTCCCGCATTTTTGACACCGTGTGAAGTTAAAAGAACTTCAACTTTCACATGCAGTCAAAGACTATAGAATACACAAGATGTGTCACTCGTATAGTTTTGAATGGGGAAAAGTGCAACAATCAATATGGCGAACGAAGCCCCACCTACTAGTACAGGAGCCAAACATTGATCACTATAGACTGACTTTCTCTTGGGGAAAGGTTCGGACCAGACGTGCTTTTACCACAGTATGGAGGTCAACAAATGCACAGCGAATATATGCTTCACAGACATAAGAAATATCCACGTAAAGCTTGAAATCTGTACTTTTAAATGAACCAAGTGCACTTAAAAACAAAAGTTATTTGGTTTTGTAATCTGTATGAAACAAACGCGAGGTACAGTACGTCCTGTCAAACGCACATCACATGACAGCAACTACTCAAACTTGTAAACAAAGAGTCGCTGTCATTTCTGGAGGAGATTCACCATCAAGATCAAGTTGTGGATCACTTCAGAAGAGCAGCGCGGTCAGACGATCACCATCCAGAGGATGATAATGTGTAGAACAGCCATAAATGAGGTTGGTGTCATGATCTCGTTCCTGTTCATTAGCTTGGATGACCTGAAAATATGCCAATTTTGTTTGATTTGAACGTTTAGAAATGAAACTTATGAGACAGTTGTTGTTTAATTCTTTTGGTGGTTGCAAATATGTAATGTAATCATAAGCTTGGAGAATTTGATGTTTCCCTGTTCAGACAGAATTCCTGAGTGTACTGTCCGAGAGGCATTCCAAAGATGGCCGGCGAGTGAAATTACTTTAACGTAGTGCAGCTCATCGCTGTCAGTTCCATAGCAGTGAGCCAATAAGAAGAACTTGGAGGTGGGACAAGCGTTTCAAGTTTCTGTTTACAGGTGCTCTGTGGCTGTGTTTTTTAAATTATTCACATTTTCAGAAGCAAAGACACTTTCGGTGTGAATGAACCCTTATTCAAGAAACTACAGCAAACAATGTTCATATTAGGGGGAACGCGACCCTTCAGTTGAGGATCTCCACCAAGATGTACAGTCGTGCAAAAATGTTAGGACACCACCAGGACATAATGATCTGATCTTTGGCAGGTCTGAAAATTTAGAAATTAAAACCTGAACAACAACACAGAGCAACAACAAAAGAAAGCCAGGCTGTGCTAATCAAATGTCTGAGCAGAAGAAGTGTGATCAGCGTGCTAGACTGCAGCTTCAGGTGTGTGTGAACACAATGCCCGTCCCACAGATAAATCTGAGCCAAAAATCCTGAACAAGACAATTATCCCAAACACAGCAGCAGATCTACAACACAAGAGCTGAATGAGAAAACATACAAAAAAAAAAAAAAAAAAAAGAGCAAGGTGTTCAATTGTACAGTCAAAGTCCAGAACTCATCCTGACTGAAATCAGTCAGATAATGCCAGAACTTCTCCAGAATGATCTGAGAAGCTCATCCAAAAAAATCAGGAGTTTAATCATTACTGCTAAAAATGCATCTACAGTGTATGAATCTTCAGTTTGTCACCCATTCAGTAGGGGAAATAAGTATTGAAGACGTCATGTTTTTCCTGGGAATAATATTTCTTAAGGGAGCTGTTGACATGGAATTGAACCAGAATTTGGTAAAAACCCAAACAATACAAATACAAAAATAAAATTCTGAAGAATTTATTGTGTGTAATAACAATTGAATGTCACAATGAGAAAGTACTGAACTAGTAAATGTATTTAATACTTAATATAAAAGTTTTTTTGGCCTCTCATACGAAGAATGAAGTCACATGCATTACTCAGGTGTGAGTTTTTCACAAACTTCAACGCATTGTAAAAATCTGGATGATTCAGTGGGTCTCGTCTATCAAATCTGAGCTTTAATTTGTATTTTCTATTGGATTCGCATCAGGTGATTGGTTGGGCCATTTTACAGCTTGATTTTTTCTCTCTCTCTGAAATCATTTGAGTCTTCTTGTCTGTGTTTTGGATCATTGTCTTGCTGAAATGTCCACCCTGGTTTTATCTTCACCCTCCTGCTAATGTAGATGCTGGACTGAAGCAGTGAATATTCGTTTACACTGACAAAGGGCAGAGATTTCAGCTTCTGTCTGGACTTTCACTGCCTTTCAAACTTCCCTTTCTTCATGTGTTCAATACTTTTTTCCCTGTGTCATTTCATTTTATTACACATAACTTAATTTGTAAACAAATTGATTTTGTTTTCTTTGCTAATATGGATTACTTTGGCTGTTACCAACATCCTGGGAAAATTTAAAGCCAACAGCGTCTAAGGAATTATGTTCTCTGAGAAAAAATGGTGACGTGTTCGATACTTATTTAACCCGCTGTATACACACATACCATCCTACATGTATGTATTATGTGCATCATACTGTAAATACCCTCACTACAGTGTTTTTATAATGACCTAAATAAAGAATGAACTTAATGAAGGAGGATTTGCATAATCTGATGTGTGTGGCTTTCCTAAAGTATTTTCTCTGTGTATGAAAAGAACTCATTGTGAATATGTGTGTGTGTGTGTTTGAGTGGCCGTGGGTGTTTGAGCAGGCCCTGATTCAGAATGACACACTGAGGGAAGCCAGAAGACGAGTATAGTATGCACACACAAAGACACACACACACACACACACATGCATGCACGCACAAACACATGCAACCCTTCTGACTAGAGACTAAACTCTTGGCTCAGGGAAATCTTCACTTGTTTACATTAACAATAGACATGACAGAAGTTCATCTCCAACATGAAGCTGACCTTTGCTGGAAAGTGACCCGAGACGCACTCTCTGTTACATACGGGATATCTTGTTTTATGCATATTCAATTTGAAACCCACTGGAGTGAGATTATTCATAAACTCGAGGAATTACATCCCTGTGGCGATCTGTGTTTCGTCACTGTTATGTAATAGAAGCACTGCATGAAAAATATGCACCTTCTCAATCCATTAAAACAGAACAAGGCATTACTGCAATGTGTATTAGGATTATAAATGAACAAGTTAACAATATCATTAGTGATTATAGTATCTATCTATCTATCTATCTATCTATCTATCTATCTATAAAATGTAAACATGACAATGCTACCATAAGGATGTCCATTTATCTGCATAGTCTGTTAGTGTAAAACCAATTCAGGCATTAAAGAGATCATTTCCTCAACCTCTGGCTGTTACAAACCTGTTTCTTTAGTGTGATGAACGCAAAAGAAGACATTCCTTCAAAATCTTTTTCTTTGCTATTCAAATCAATGGGGAACATGAACTGTTTGGTAACAGCATTCTTCTAAGTATCTTCTTTTGCTTTCACCAGAAAAAAGAAAGTCATACAAAATTGGAACTACATAAAGGTACGTAAATGGGGTGAGTACATTTTAACCTTTAATATTTCTAACCCGCTTTCCTTTTACAGTACAGAAAAATATCATTATGAATATTCAGATTTTGTATTGTGAAACAGTACGGGTGTGTTAGCAGTAAACTCTTACCTGTGTGTTTTTCATGAGATCCGCCCACATACTGGTTCCATCCCCTCCTCTCATGAGGACATTATATGTGAAGAAATACGTCCCAGGAACTTTGCACACAAATTTCCCAGTCGCTCCATCATAGTTATTCCCAATGTTTGTAACCACATCGTCAAACCTCAAGACCTCGTAGCCCTCCTGTGGGTTTCGAAGACCTGCATAGAAGGCCACACGGGGTCCCATAGTATAGACGGCTGTCCCCATTCCAGTAGCGGTTCTTCCTCCAAGAGGAAAAATCTCAGGTCGCTCTGTGTGGTTTTTACTATTTCCTGGTGGCCCCATTGGACCTGGAGGACCTGGCTCTCCGGGTGGTCCTGGGGGTCCTGGAGGACCTGGTAATCCTGGTTTTCCTTGGCGTCCAGGTTTACCCTGTGGTCCATGAGCGTACGTAGGCAATGGGGGTCCCATACTATGATCAGTCAATGCTTCAGCTTCCAGCTGGGTGTTAGTAATAGCCGTCCCTGTACCAACACCAGCCGTGGTGCCAGTTTTTTCCGAGAATGGATCGCAGACCATTCGGCAAGTGCCCAGCATCTCATACTGACCTCCGTTTTCGCCAGTGGTGCCTGCCAGATGCACCAAAACAGGAATGAGGACCACCAGAACCAACAGGAGCATGACGGCCACGCCAGCCCCTAACAGGGTCTTCCGTCCCAGGCTGAAGCGGGAAAGGGGCTGGGCCGCCAGCGCGGAGCTCTCGCCGCAAGCCGGAATATTGACCTCCGGAAGTGAGAGGGAACAAACTCCCTCAACGTCAGGTGCTCGCGGAGATGAGAAGGGAAACGAGAGCCAGCAGGGATCTCAGATTTTGTTTATTTCTTTTCCGGCTTGAAAGAGAAAGAGAGAGAGAAAAAGAAAGAGAGAGAAAGAGCATCCACTGTTTCAGCAGGTGAGTGGAGAGAAGTGTTTGGGCGTTGAGAAAGGAAGTGGGATTGAGAGAAGAGGAGAGAAAGAGAGATAGAGAGAGAAAGAGAGAGAGAACATGCCCTTCTAGTGTGTTTCTTTGTATGACTCAAAAAGGACAAGTGGGAGGAGGCTTTCTGCAAATGAAGAAACAGGGGGAGAGCAAGAGAGAGAGAGAGAATGAGAGAGAAAGATTGGGTATTTGGGAAAACCCAACGCTGAGGAAATCTCAAAGTCCTTTAAGTATGTTTCTTGTGCAGTCTTTTGAAATATGATTAGATTTTCCACTTGTTGAACTGCATGACTCGATGGCAGGCTTTACACATGGTGGCTTGATAAAGCAAGAGAGGGAAGATAAGCAAGAGATAGTCTGTTTCTCTGTCCGCATGACGGTCAAGCAAATATGACAGGATGCAGTCTAAGCGTCAGTTAATCGAAAGGGACACCTGCTGAGTGCAAGCAAAAGGATTTTTCCGCTTCCCCCTTTCTCTGTCTCTCCAAACCGCCCTCGACGCATCTTCCTGGCATCGTTATGTAATTATGTCATTGTTTATTTATGTGCAGTAAACACATAGTAATCCTTCCATAGCTTGCTCGGATTACGAGAACACGCTATGGGCGTCCTCATAATTGTCTCGTTTCATTAAGTAAATGCTAACTCGTACGAGAGTTGATGATCATTTGCTGTCTTGTGCTATGATCCAAGCGTCCCAGGAATGGCAGGCTACTGTAGTGAACCTGGCTGTGTGAAAATGAGAGTATTTGCTTTACATTTGTTTATGAGCTGATTTAGAGTGACTGCAAGTTGGTGCAACTCCTCCACTGAAGAGATCTGCAAAGATTGTGAGATGTGAAACTGGTGGACAAGTGCCCAGATGTACGCTTCACCACAATGTGCGACTAACATCTTAAAGGCCAATGCAGCATGCCTTTGCAACTGGGACAAGAATTGTTGTTGAAATGGTTTCACTACAGGTCTTTCATAGTTCAGTGTGACATGCTCACTGGCGAACAATTAATTGCCCTTGTGATGAATCTTAGCCTCCAACAAAGTTCTGACAGTGTCAGAAATGATGCGTCACAATCCTGCTGTGTCGCTGCTCCTACAACACTTGTGTAATTAAGAATTTGATTGAACTGCAATTGATGATGGGCTCTGTTTGAGGAACAAAACGAGAGTTTCAACAAACATATTGGCACATTGAATTGTTTAAAATGGCATATTTTAACAAAAAAAGGAATTAAATTAACTCAAATTCACTTTGAAAAATTAGCTGTCCTCAAATGTCCTTGTTTGTCCAGATGACAGACTTCTAAATCATAAAATACCATAATATGTTTGCAGATATTTAAAAAAATCATGCTAAATGAACATACTTATATATATATATATATATATATATATATATATATATATATATATATATATATATATATATATATATATATATATATATATATATATATACACACACATAAACAATGCTAAATTCATTTATTCTCAGCAAATCATGCAAGACCCATCAGTTCAGTGGCTTTGTTTGCATTCTGTGCCTCTAATATGGCGACTGATGACACGTCACAAAAACACCACTGGCTTTTACTAGTGATACATTATGTAGTGTTATTTATCAATGAAGAGTTGCAAATATATATACACAATATAATGCTCATTCCTACATATTTCCCTTTACTTTCAATTACTATAGAATATTAAATGTGTAACCCATTTTTTGTTTTTTGGGGATTTTTTGTTTCTGCTGTTTTATACTATAATTTTTTCTGTTTAGTACAGCATATTATTTACAGTAAATAGCTGAACTGAACAATTTTTGTTATAAGGTCTGGTTTTGTGGTGGCTGTACTTTAAAATTAAAATAATCTTAATTCAAGTGATGAACGATTCTAACAGTAAACAGTGCTACTGTAAGATCACACCTGCTCTGTATAAAGGCTTGAAAATGATTTAGTTTAAAATATCTATTAGAAACGTAAAAGTAATCAAAAAGTAATCAGATGTAATCAGTTACTTTACTTCTATAAAGTAATTAAAAAGGTACACTACCTATTACATTTTAAATAGAGTAATTTGTAATCTGTAATCTATTACATTTCCAAAGTAACCTCCCCAACACTGTGTTCAGCAGAAGCATTTTCTGGCAATATCATCTGATGATCACAAAGTTCAGATAAAAACTTCTCAGGCCAACCTGAAATGAAGAACTCATTAAAATCTCACAGCAAGCTGAAGCAGGTGGTCCTGTAGCTGGTTTCCTGAGGTTGCCGGATAATTACAGGTCTTTTCTGCCGATTTATTTTGTGCATGTCAGGTCTGAGAGAAGACCTGCTTGGAAATGTAAAGCCTTGGGCTTGCTAGGAAAGTTTAACTAGTTCACTGATATAATTTCTCCATCATGAAGCCACCTGGGTCTGATTCTGAACCAACACAAATGATGCAGCTGATGTTGATAATGCTTAATTTTTAATTGCCAATAATGGAAAGAAGCTGCTAATGTATGTGACTCTGCTCGCTGTATGAGTCTTTCCTGGGTCAAAATGAGGCGGAATCTTGATCACGAACATTTTGCTACTTAAAACAAACACATTTTGTATTATTCTTGTAATATTAGCAAGTAAAACACCATCTTTTTGCGTAGGCGTAGTGGTTAGTGCGTTGAAACATGGCTTACGGCGACCCGAGTAAGATTCAAACCACAAGGTCCTATGCCGATCCTTCCTCTCTCTGCTCCCCACGCTTTCCTGTCAATACTCTCTATGGTCCTATCCATTTAAGGTGCAAACCCTGAAAAAATAATAAAAAATAAATAAATAATACATGAGCAGTGCTTGAGCATCACTTAGGGACTGTCTATAGTTGTTACTACCTACCTGATTTTTGTCAAAAGGCAGATGTGGTACAAAATTTGATGCAGGTGGCAACGTCGTAATTCTCATTGCAGGAAAATCTCTGTACAGTACTGTATAATAAGGAAGTATCCAAAGCCTTTCGCTTCATGCAAACTTTCTACTCGAATTAAATCTTTAACCTGATTAAAGTAAATTCTGCACATTGAAATACGTCACACAAATACTTACATTTGTATTTGGTGTGAATTATATTTTCTTGTGGGCAACATAATATTTTCTGCCATTTTGGTTTTGTTTCATACTAGACCAATCACCATGGAGGATGGCATCTTGTCTTAGGCGGCAGTGGATAAATTTTATTTTTTATGAATAATTAATCAATTGATAACGAATTAATTATTTTCAGCCTACCGTTTCAACTACCTGACCTGCATGGTCTTTTGTAAACCCATAACCAAATCATAAATAAATAAATATGTTACACACAAATTACCACCTGTCAATCACTTTTTCTGTGGGACTCTGGCATGAATAGGCAGAGTGATCTGCGTCATTATAGTGGTGTCGACAAACTTGGTTGGTAAAAGTGCACCACTAACAGGAGCCAACCAACAGTATCTGAGGTTTCCTCTAAAATTACTAAGTACAAGTGTGTAAGCGAAAGATTGAAGCAGTGTACTGACACTGTGACACATTACCTGATAGTTTAAAAAGACCAAAGGGTCGTTAGATAGAGACAAGATTAAATAAATATCACATTTAACAACTATAGTGAGACGCGATCCAGTGGTACATCAATGATAAACTGTCCAACATGCACTGCTCTCTGGGGTTTTGCGCCTGCCTGCCTGGAGCTCAGATGTGCACATATGCTGCAGCGCATGGCAGAGCGTGTGTGGTCACGTGATATGCATTTTCAGCGGTTTAATGTGGATGGAGATATTTTTAGAAATGCTAGATGAGACGCCAGTGTGGACGTGGATCATCTTCATTCTAAAATGCTATTTTAAAACTAAGATGTATTAGTGTAAACGGGGCCTAAGTGTGTATTTTTCACGAACAGGTTGCTGCTGCGACGGGGGCGGGGCGGAGGATCGAGATGCTGTCTCAGCATTGTGATGTCTATCGCCCATCGGTGATAGATGATGGCATCGTCTATCTAGCCAACCCTAATTCTAACAACACCACATTTATCTGTGACCTGTTATAAGTGAAGTTTATTTATAAACTAATTTCGAGAGGATCACGTGCTTATGATTGCTAGCGGCTGGATCCGCATTATCCAATTCTCAATGCACCAATCAGACGACTCCTAAGCTACTACAAATACCCTGGGTTACGTACCACCGCTATCTTCGTTTTGAAGACTCCCCCCATCCACCCCTACTCCTCTTTATTCCTAGATGGGTGACACGGTGGCCCAGTGCTTAGCACTGTTGCCTCACAGCAAGAATGTCTCTGGTTCTAGGCTTTACCAAACCAGCAGACCTTTCTGTGCGGAGTTTACAATTTTTCCCTATGCTCAGGTGGGTTTCCCCCGGGTTCCTCCCACCGTCCAAAAAACATGCAACATAAGTTAATGGACTAATCCAAACCGGCACTATAGACATGCACCTGGTAAATGGTTATCTCTCAAGAGCAATCACTGGCTGTTCATTGGTTATTACAGCAGATGAGTTCTCGAGATCTACCTGAGCTCAAACTCCCCTCTCGCCTTGCAACGGGAGGGAGCCCTGAGCTCGAGGATCTTATGAGCTCAGGGCTCTCTCCCAGGACAGCATGCCAAACAAGCTTATAATCAATCATCAGCTAAGTGTGAACTCTTGAATTGTAGTACAGTGTCAAAAACCAACCCAGGTCGGCGCCAATAGATTAGTGCGTCGACCCATAGCACCGAGGTGCTCACGGCGACCCGAGTCCGATTCCCAGCTCGAGGTTCTTTGCCAGACCTTCCCCTCTCTCTGCTCCCCATACTTTCCTGTCCGTAAATCTCCACTGTCCTATCTCAATAAAGATGTAAACCCCTAAAAAAACAAACCCAGAATGCACGTCGCAGCAAATTTTGTTTAAAAAAAAAGCAAAGTACTTTTTGTGTTTGTGCCAATTCTCCATCAAACCACAAACGTGCTCTAGGATTTGTTTGAAAGTGTACCGAGACCACCTCTTCAAAGAGGCTACTTTCATACCTGCCCAAACGAACTGCACCAAAAAGGCACACCAACTCATGTTGCTGCAGGGATGCTTTCTGTGTAATGTAGGCACAAGCCAGTTTAAGATTCTGATGGTATGATAACCTTGGATAAAAATATAAGTTTTACAGTATTGTGATTACTGCTCTAAAATATTCCATATACTGTAAATGTCTGGGTAAAATACAACAACTTGAACACAATATATTTCACTTTAAGAAACATTTGAAATATTTTGGAAAACATGTCAGGCTAAATAATTAAAATAAACCATTGACTTCTGTTATCTTTATTAGTTTCCCAAACACAGAACTTGAAAAGGCATTTTTGGACATCTTTCTTTGGATATAAAGTAAGTTCTGTTCAAGTATGCTGGATGCTGGTTCATAAGCGATTTGTTTATCAGATGTTTCCTAAATCATGGGCTGACTACTAACTTTTGATATGGGAGCTTTTCCGTTTGAAGATACCATTGCCCTAAAAAACTAAATAAAATATTAATTAAAAAAACACATTAAAAAAAACTTAAATGTACCACAACATTTCTATATTACCGATTTAAAACCTTGACTTTTCCAAACCATGGTAAACCTTGAAACCTAGTGTAATAATGAGCTCATAGTGCCTTTCATTTGTCCCACCCTACAGAACACACTAAAATCCGAAGGTGCATTTCACAAAAAACGCAGCTTTACTTTTCTGTCCTCTCCTGTGGTTTGTTTTGCTGTCATGGGACATGAAGAAGAGGGTTGAGGGCTTGCTGACTATCGCTGTGAGTCACTGAAACAGAGAGAATGTTGATCAT
Source organism: Danio aesculapii (assembly GCF_903798145.1). NCBI lineage: Eukaryota > Metazoa > Chordata > Actinopteri > Cypriniformes > Danionidae > Danio > Danio aesculapii. The sequence goes on from NC_079458.1 coordinate 5,599,654, forward strand.
TGGCTTCGGGGACAGCAGGCCGTGTGGAGCCCTGAGCACAGTGACTCAAGCCATCGCCAAGATGCCCTTGACAGCGGCCGCAGCAATGCCACAGGAAGAGAGACTTTTCCAGTCCTCTTTACGCAATATACTTTAGTCCACAGCAGGGCTGCACAATATATCGTTGTAGCATAGATATCGCAATGTGTGCATATGCAATAGGCAAGGTGTGATCTGTCGAACGTAACACAGTGCTCATTCAGTAAATATCTAAGTGGGAACTCTTGATTTGTATGTATGTATAAAGTACGTACAATATGTCATCTGGTGAAATATATATGCATTACAAAATAAAATATAGCAATGTCCTTTTTTCTCTAATATCATATAGCCCTTGTACTCTTCTCCTTCTCTTTGCCAGCTGAGAACAACAAGCCCTTTAGGTCAGCCAAATCCCCCAGAGAGATGCACGCGTCCTGCTCATCCTTGAGTATGGGGGGAATTTCATGTTTCTTACACGATTTTACTTGAAAGCGAACATAATGTACAGATAAACCTCAGGCTGGGCCAGAAAAGGCCAGAAATGTAAGCTAGACTGATCTTATGAGCTGTTTTTGCATGCATGTGCTCAGTGTCCATATGCATGATCATATATATATACGTGTGTGTTTATCCTGCAGGTCTCCGTTTCTTAGAGCACAGAGGAAAGGCGGTGGCTGTTGACATTAAAATGAGAAACATTAAAAAAAGCTGTCCATTCATTTCAGCATCGCATGGTTAGTTACAGAGCACATTCACACAACATCACCATGTTTTGTTGGACTGCGTTTGAGGAAGACAAACTAGACATTGTGTCCTTTTTGTACAATAGGTTGCATTGGATGAAAGCATCTGCTAAATGCATGAATGTGCTGTACTGTATGAGACACTATTATTTGGAGAGCCAGTGTCATAAACAGCCTGAAGGGAAAGAGAGGAAACAGTGGGAAATAAACCATCCTTTCATACGTAACGTTTATCGTGTTTTTTGTGCTCCGTGTAGCAACATAAAAGCACTCAAACCATTTAGGCATCATTTCTTTGAGTTTTTCTTCACATCTGACAGTGTTTATTTCCTACAGTCGACATGACCTGGAGCAATTTATGAAGAAAACACATATATATTTATTTTAAAACCTATACATGCTAATTGTTTCCCAGTGATGGGTTGCAGCTGGAAGGGCATCCACTGCGTAAAACATATGCTGGATAAGTTGGTGGTTCATTCTGCTGTGGCGACCCTAGATTAATAAAGGGACTAAGCCAAAAAGAAAATGAATGAATGAATAAATATATGCTAATTGTTATAGGAATCATACATTTTTGGTCTTTCATTGCCAACCAATGAACCAAAAATTAATTCATTCAATTTCTTTTTGGCTTAGTCCCTTTATTAATCAGGGGTCACCACAGTGGAATGAACCACCAACTTATCCAGCATATGTTTGTATGCAGTGGATGCCTTATCCATCACTAGGAAACATCCATACACACTCATTCACACACATACACTACGGACAATTTTCAGCTTAGCCAATTCACCTATAGTGCATGTGTTTGGACTTGTAGGGGAAACCAGAGCACCCGGAGGAAACCCACACAAACATGGGGAGAACATGCAAACTCCACACAGAAATGCCAAATGACCCAGCCGAGGCTCGAACCAGCGACCTTCTTGCTGTGAGGCGACAGCTTTACCTACTGCGCCACCGCTCAACTTCTGATCAATAATTGCCTAGCCAAGGACTTCCTATATTAAAAGTTTTAAAATCGCTATTGAAGACAAAAGGCTAATATAATCAACTGTGGACATTTTGATAGTGTTTCACAACATGAACATGACTGAAGTTGAATCTTTCTATTACCTATGTCAATTTGGGGGTTAACTTCTGACGAATGTGGGAAACTGATGCGTGCAGCACCGTCACTGACAGAGAGAGCGAGTGCGCGCGAAAGCAGAGACACCGAGAGTGTGTGAGAAAGGCCTCAGTCATATCTCCGCAGTTGGTAAAATAAATGCACCGATGGCTGATCTTGCTTCTCTGTGGCGTTTTGACACCAAAATACGCGTCCAAATTTAGGGGGGCTGATGGGGGGCCAAGCTTGTTGACATGGGAGCACTGTAGAAGTGTGCAAATAGCCGTGCACGCATTTAAAAAATTTCATGATCAGCGGCTTCCTCATGCGCACGCATTATAGGACTACATAATATCATTATACACAACAGCCTTGGTAGGTCTACAATTACATTCCTGAATGACGTCCGGAATGAAGCAGTTACTGCTCCTTCTAGTGCACAAAGGACACTGAAGGGGCAAACCATCAGGTCGTCTGCGTTGATGACGATGAACCTCACGATGACCCCCCCCAAAAAAAAACCTTTGGATTTGCGCATATAACAAGGTTACAGGGGGTTTGGGGGGATTGACCCCCATGATTAAGGCTTGAACCCCCCTGAAGGACGACAAAACAAGATGTATGGGGGGGATCCTTTTGAATCTGATAACAAGTTAACTCTGATCTGTATTTTAAATGTTATTATTTAAAATAATAGATATCAATTTTCCCACCCCTATAACAGTTCATGCCAATCAGTCTATGCAGGAAAAAAAGTCATTCAACAGTCTGAAACCGGCAGGTTTAGAGCACCGATAGACACTGCAAGAGTTCACAAGACTGATTTCTCATGAAACAGGTGTTTGTTTCTACATGTAGCCTAAAAGTCAAGTCAAATTAGATACTTAGTTTGTATAGTTTGACCTAAAGTATGCCAAAATAGCATCTCAGGTCAGAATACACTAAACAGTCTATCCCACAAACACTGAAAACTTACATTTATTTTATTAATAAATTAGATGTAATTTAAATAAATACATACATTTGATTCACTGAAGCATGTATTACACAAACTAACATTACAGGATTTTCGCACACAACCATCTCTAGGGTTTACAGAGAATGGTCCAAAAAAGAGAAAATATCCAGTGAGCGGCATTTCTGTGGGCACAAATGCTTGTTGATGCCAGAGGTCAGAGGAGAATGGCCAGACTGGTTCCAGCTAATAGAAAGGCAACAGTAACTCAAATAACCTTGTTACAACCGAGGTCTGCTAAAGAGCATCCCTGAATTGGACAATAGAGGATTGGAATAACGTTGCCTGGTCCGAAGAGTCTCAATTTCTGCTGTGACATTCAGATGGTAGGGTCAGAATTTGGCATCAACAATATGAAAGTATGGATCCATTCTGCCTTGTATCAACGGCTTAAGCTGGTAGTGGTGGTTTAATGGTGTGTGGGATTTTTTCTTGGCACACTTTGGCCCCATTAGTACCAACTGAGCATCGAGGGGGATATTTCTTGGATATTTCTTGGCACACTTTGGGCCTGTTAGTACCAATTGATTCATTAATTGCGCATATAACAAGGGTCGCCCCATTGAGCTCTGAAAATGTGGAAATCCGTATACAGAAGATCATCCCTGATCCATAAATATGGTGGAAATTTGTTGTGTATTTATTTTCATTTTCCAGATAGCATAATTTCAGAACTCTGTGTATAAAACAGAATTGGTTTCACTGCAGCTAAAGTAGGAGTTGCAAATGCCAACAACCCCCCCACACCACCACCCCCCACCCCAATTCTTATGAATTAAACATGATACTCTTTATAATACAAAGTTGCTTTGGTCAAGGTTTTTATTTGGCTAAACAAGATTTGTTTTGTATATTGTGTATAAGTAGGAGTGATTGTCTCTGTGGAGGCCATAAACCTTAGCTTAAAATGTGGGAAATCGAGATGGTTTTGATTTATGCTTGCTTCCTACAGCGCACACACACACACACACATAACATCGTGCCAAAGAGGACTTTTTTTGATGTCAGAATGGTACCTGCCCACAGATCAGAGTGTTTCTATGTGTGTGTGTTGTGTTTACCACCCACCATACAGAACGACGTGTCAGTCTTAGTTTGCTTTGCAGGCTGTTTCTAGATGCACATGTTACTCAGAATCTGTGCTTGAGATTTAAATGACAGGTTACTGTTTGAATAAACCTACTTATACTTATGTCTCTACCATATTTACACATAAATACATACTCTAGACATTTAATGCAGTGCATTGAGAACAGAAAAACATGACGAACATTAGATGAAACTACAACCAATGCACTTAATGGTCATGTTAACCCAATCAGCTGGCAATGGGCATTTTATCTGAGAAATATATGTAATTACTAACACTGGAATTGTTATAATAATGCATAAATATTAATAAACATTTATATCACAAAACATAATTTAAGGGAGACCAATGACCATAATTAATCAGTAGAATATTGTAATTGCTGAATAAAAATTAACACAGATGTATGTAATAAACATAATCTAAAATTATTATTAGTTAGGTGGTTGTTTGGCACAATAACAAAGGACTATGACATAAATACATATGTATTTTTTACAATGATAAGCATTAGTCTTGACTGATTAGATTTGTAATAGATTATGATTCATTTGTAATGTTTCCAGACTATTTATAAGGACTATTGTCTTTATATTCACTTAATATATAAATATAGCAAATAAATTTATATCCCATTCCTGTTAACTAACATTGATTTTGATTCGTTTTGTCACATATTATCTTGATATGATTAATTATATTTTATATAAATATGTGCAATTACTAACACTCAAATTGGTATAATAGTGTATAAATATTAATACATAACATAACATTTAAACCTCAAATAAATAATTTAAGGGAGACCAATGATTAATCATCAGAATATCTAATTGTTTTGCTAAATAAACATTAATAGTGATGCATTTAATGCACATATTCCAAAATTATTGTTAGTTGGTTGTTTGGCACAATATAAAAGGACTATGACATAGATACAATTATTAAGGTAAAGTTGGTTTTATATTCACACATTCAGACTTTCTCCTTAATAATATAATTTCAGAAATGTATTAATTCCAAAGTCTAAATAGTGAAGCCAATGACTATCAAAGAACAACAACGTTCACTGTCAATTAAATAGTGTTAATGTTGTTTTGAAGTCATACATGTAATTTCAGTCTGAATATTCAAAGTACCATTGTAAACAATACAGGGAGCTGTCACTGAACAAATGTGCGAATATAAAACCAACTTTACCTCAATGATACATATTTATTTTATGATTTGCATTCGTCTGATGACCAATTATGATTATTTGTAAAGTTTTCTTACTACTTTCATTCTTTATATTCACTTAGATATAGCAAATGTTCTTACTGTATATCCCATCCCTGTTAACTAACAATGATTTTGATACGCTTTGTCATTTATCATCTTGATATGATTAATTATGGTGGATCAACAGAACAAACATCGAGATGCTGCATCATTCTGACAGCCAACCAGACTCAGAAATTAAGCCTTTCATTCATTATGAAACCATGTCAATATAATGAATTAAACTATGATAACAGACAAGTGTTTTGAGTTGTTTTAATCTTCGCTATAGTATCACTGAACTTTTAACATTACCACAAAAACCCCTAAACGTGCTTTAATCGTTGATTCCTTCAAGCTCTGGAAGTGTTTGCTTGAAAATGTCGCCATCTTGTGATATAATGCAGCTAAAGCACTAGTCTTGAGCTAGATACATATACATATACATATATATATATATATATATATATATATATATATATATATATATATATATATATATATATATATATATATATATATATATATATATATAACACATTGCTGAAAAGAAACATAAGATCTGTAGTGATTTAGCAATTCGCAGTTGTTCTTTATTAGCTAGTGTGTTACCGGCTAACATACTAGCTAATGAAGAAAGTACAACTGCCCCATTTACTAAACGTAATGGTGGACAGTGGGCCTATGAAGTGTGCGAAACAAATAAAAAAAATAATCAAATATTAACCTTATTTCGCAATGTGGAGGTCAAAGTTTACTGTTACCTTGGGATTAATTCCTCAGATTTGCTTCGTAGTTTCTGACTGTTTGTGAGCTTCCGGAAAATTCCAGTTTGCCTACTTCGCGTGCGCATGCTCAATGCGTTTGGCGCCGTGAAACGTCATTTCTGATGACTCCTGAAAGGATTTTAAGAAAATTATTTCAATAACGACACAATATTAATATTTTAATTACATTAAAAAAGCCAAATCAGATTTATATTGTCTACTTTTTAATGTGTGTGTATCATTCATTGACATCAGTTACAGAAAATGATCAATACAAAACGCATACAATTAGGCCCAAGGTTTGAATCATATATTTACTTTAAGTTATGTTTATTTTAGTGTATAAAGTAGTTTATTTAAAACGTCCTTATATCTTAAATATTTTTTTCTCGCAAACGAAGAATGACAAGGGGTGATGGCAAAAAGCAACTACAGAGTAAAAAAAAGTCTAATAATACCCATTGAAAGGTGGGGCGCGAATAACAGGGGGTTTGGGGAGGATTGACCCCCCTGATTAAGGCTTGATCCCCCCTGAAAGACAACAAAACAAGATGTATGGGGGAGGGACTCCCTTTGAATCTGATAAAAAGTTAACTCTGATCTGTATTTTAAATGTTATTAATTAAAATAATAGATATGCATTTCCCACCCCTATAACAGTTCATGCCAATCAGTCTATGCGGGAAAAAAAGTCATTCAACAGTCTGAAACCGGCAGATTTAGAGCACCAATAGACACTGTAAGAGTTTACAAGACTGATTTCTCATAAAACAGGTGTTTGTTTCTACATGTAGCCTAAAAGTCAAGTCAAATTAGATACTTAGTTTGTATAGTTTGACTTAAAGTAAGCCAGAATAGCATCTCAGGTCAGAATACACTAAACAGCCTATCCCACAAAACACTGAAAACTTACATTTATTTTATTAATAAATTAGATGTAATTTAAATAAATACATACATTTGATTCACTGAATCGGCGAAGCAGTGTCACAGTAAGTAGTGCTGTCGCCTCACAGCAAGAAGGTCGCTGGTTCGAGCCTCGGCCGGGTCAGTTGGCATTTCTGTGTGGAGTTTGCATGTTCTCCCTGTGTTGGTGTGGGTTTCCTCTGGGTGCTCTGGTTTCCCCCACAGTCCAAAGACATGCAGTACAGGTGAATTGGGTAAGCTAAATTGTCTGTAGTGTATGTGTGTGAATGAGTGTGTGTGTGGATGTTTCCCAGATATGGGTTGCGGCTGGAAGGGCATCTGCTGCGTAAAAATATGCTGGATAAGTTGGCGGTTCATTCCGCTGTGGCGACCCCGGATTAATAAAGGGACTAAGCAGACAAGAAAATGAATGAATGATTCACTGAAGCATGTATTACACAAACTAACATTACAGGGTTTTCGCACACAACCATCTCTAGGGTTTACAGAGAATGGTCCAAAAAAGAGAAAATATCCAGTGAGCGGCAGTTCTGTGGGCACAAATGCCTTGTTGATGCCAAAGGTCAGAGGAGAATGGGCAGACTGGTTCCAGTTGATAGAAAGGCAACAGTAACTCAAATAACCACTCGTTACAACTGAGGTCTGCAGAAGAGCATCTCTGAATTAGACAATAGAGGATTGGAAAAACGTTGCCTGGTCTGAATTTCTGTTGTGACATTCGGATGGTAGGGTCAGAATTTGGCATCAACAACATGAAAGTATGGATCCATCCTGCCTTGTATCAACGATTTAAGCTGGTAGTGGTGGTTTAATGGTGTGGGGGAAATTTCTTGGCACACTTTGGGCCCATTAGTACCAATTGAGCATGGTGTCAACACCACAGCCTACCTGAGTATTGTTGCTGACCATGTCCATCCCTTTATGACCAACGTGTACCCATCTTCTAATGGCTATGTCCAGCAGGATAACGCACCATGTCATAAAGCGAGAATCATCTCAGACTGGTTTCTTGAACATGACAATGAGTTCACTGTAATCAAATGGCCTCCACAGTCACCAGATCTTAATCCAATAGAGCACCTTTGGGATGTGTTGGAAAGGGAGATTCGCATCATGGATGTGCAGCTGACAAATCGGCAGAAGCTGTGTGATGCCATCATGTCAATATGGAGCAAAATCTCTGAGGAATATTTCCAGTAGCTTGTTGAATCTATGCCACGAATGGGTTAGGCAGTTCTGAAGGCAAATGGGAGTTCAACCCGGTACTAGTAAGGTGTACCTAATAAAGTGGCCGGTGAGTATATGTTGAGCATGGAACATCAATTTTGTTGTAAAATGTCATTTTTACCCATTTCCCTTCCCCTGAACCCAACCATCACCGTAAATTATTCCCAAAATCAGAGGGGAATAATAGCTGAATAATAATCATGTAGAAGTGCATAAACATAAACCGTAAACATATCCCTTAATTCTGATTGGCTGATTGGAATGTTGTTCCAAGATCAACATAGATGTTAATCCAGGAAGATGTCCTACTCGGTGAAATCAGGTTGGCACAGTATTTGCTGACGTTATTAAACATAAAACCATGATGCCATCATCCTTGAACTTTGTGAGAAAGCAGAATAATGGTATTAATGATTTACTCTGATTTCTGTGTCCTGGTCTCTGAACAGTGTTGGTGTCAGTTTCCTTGTTTTACATCCTGGGAGGAGCAGTGGGGGAGGTTTTTTGTGAAACAGGAGCACACGGCTTCTCAAAATCTCACAAAGCAGAACACACATCTGTGTTAACAACGCCCACTTCACAGATTACCTCCACTCTGTTTCGCAACAGAAAAGCATGATCTGAACTTAGAACCAGACTGAACAAACACGTGTTTCATCAGAGGATCAGACACTGAAGCAGAAGAAGGTAAAAGAGCTATATTTCCCCTCTTTTCTTTGTGAAACAATCACATTCTGTTGGATTATACATTTCTAAATGCAACAGTAATACATGTTTTGCTAAATGCAGACTTATTCTACAGTGTTTTCTGCAGATTTCTTGTTAAAGTTGCATTCATATTTCACACTAAGAGTCTTTCTTTGTGCAGACAATACAACATCTTTCTCCAAAAGCTTAATAGTTAATAAACACATCTGCTTTCAATAACTCTGTCTGTACATGCATTCAAGCATGAAGTCATTTCTGGCATTACAAGAATGTGCAAATCAAAGAAACACAGAGCAAACTTTTTTTTTTAGTTCATGTAATTTCTATTTCAGTGTTTTTAATATCAATGTGTTGGTTTAATATGCTCAAAAAAGAAAAAGAAAATTAAACTGTCATCACTGACACCACCGTTGAACATCTCTCCAAAAGTGTTTATATAAAATGACTCGCATATAAATCTAATGGTTTACTCCAAATCTGGTGATGAATGTGATGAACATATTTCATTTATGTGTTTTATTCACATGTAAACATCTAAACAAAAGCTCAGCCAAAGCTGCTTGCAGGGGTGGATTTAACCAATAAGCGAGGTAAGCGACCCCCAATAAATGTCTTTAAGTATAAATTATAACTATAAGCTATATATAACACAGTTTTCTATCATATTTTGTTTGGTGAGAGTTAAACAAATAACAATTTTAACCCAATTAAATACTATTTATTATACAATCAAATATAATATTACTGTAATAATGTAATAATAATATCCTAAAATAAAATATCCATCATGAAGCAGTCCAGCAGTCAAACTTATACATTTTTTATTTAATTGTTTTAGCTGTAAATTCATTTTAAAGACAGCTAATCATTTAAAATGTAAAAATTGCATTAGTTTAAAATGTTGAAAAGAAGATTGAATGATATATAAAAAAAACAGTAGTAAAAATAAACAATAAATAAAAAAGGGTGCATTTCAGGACTTGGGCCCTATGGCTGGAATTTCTTAGGGCCTCAAAATCCTTGAATCCACCCCTGGCTGCTTGACACACAAGAATAATAATCATTGGTTCTTGAAGTGAACCAATGTGACTCACGAATAAACCTGGTTTATTGGTTACCGTGCACCAAGCAAGCGTTAAGTCATTTAAATGCTGTAAATATTGTTCGATGTATCATTCATTTTCCTTCGGCTTAGTCTCTATTTCAGAGGTCGCCACAGTGGAATGCACCGCCAACTATTCCAGCATATGTTTTATGCAGCTGATGTCCTTCCAGCCACAATGCAGTACTGGGAAACACCCATACACACTCAAATTCACACACACACTCATACACTACAGCCAATTTAGTATAATTTCCCCTATAGTGCATATGTTTAGTCTGTGGGGGAAACCGGAGCACCCGGAGGGAAGCCAACGGCAACACGGGGAGAACATGCAAACTCCATACAGAAATGCCAACTGACCCAGCCGGGACTCGAACCAGCAACCTTGTTGCTGTCAGGTGATTGTGCTAACCGCTGAGCTGCCCTTGTTCGATGTTTAATAAATACAATTCAGAAAGGAAATTAAGATGCCACTTTAAAGTTATTATCAATTATCTGGCTTGCTATAACGTGTCGATTAAATTGTTTTATTTTATTTGTACTATACTATATACCATATTATATTCATAGTCCGTCTTTAACATTTCAAATAAGCATATTAGCATTTAGAGAATATATGGGACTAAGCCAAAAAAGAAAATACTGAATTTTTATTTTTATTTTTTTGCCAAAAGACATACCTACTAACGTTGTCGTTTCTGTGTGGAGTTTGCATCTTCTCCCCATGTTGGCATGGGTTTACTCCAGGTGCTCCAGTTTCCCCCACAGTCCAAACACATAAGCTATAGGGGAATTGAATAAACTAAATTGGCTCTAGTATATGTGTCGGTGTGAATGAGTGTGTATGGGTGTTTCCCAGTACTGGGTTGCAGATGGAAGGGCATCCGCTGTGTAAAACATAAGCTGGATACATTGGCAGTTCATTCTGCGGATAGATAAAGGGACTTCAGGGACGTCAGAAGACCTGGACTGAAGTGCTCAATTGATGTGGAATTCTTTTAATATTTTGTTATGAACATTTAGATAAATTACAGAAAAAACGAAATATCTCAGAAATAAATAACTTCTTACAGATTTGAAATGATAACAAGCTAAAGAGCAGACATAATAATCCACATGTGTAAACTATCCCTTTATGTTTACTTTATGTTTCTCTCGAGGATTGTTTCCCTCATTTCCATCAATTAGTGAAGTTGTTGGCTTTCAGCAGCGACATTTACATTACACTGAACTGAATAGGGCGTCACTGTGGCGCAGTGGGTAGCACAATTGCCTCACAGCAAGAAGGTCGCTGGTTTGAGCTCCAGCTAGGCCAGTTGGCATTTCTGTTCAGAGTTTGCATGTTCTCCCTGTGTTAGTGTGGGTATCCCCCACAGTCCAAAAAATGTGCTATTGACCTTATTCTTCAATGCGGAAGTACGGTCGTTATTGCGATTGTTTTAGAACTTCCGATTTAGCTCCCCGTGGGAGAAATGACTAGGATTAATAAACCAAAGAAAACTGTCAAACTACTTGCTCTACAAACAAGTGTTTGCATGAATATACAAACAAAGCAGAATCATATATTAAGAAAATGTCAGTTTGCAACATCAGGCAGCATAACGAGCTGTTTTTAGCATCTAAAAATGAATGGAAGTGAATGAAACAGGAAGTCTCGAGCCAAAAAGATTCAAATGGCTGCGCCCGCTCATGCCTGAAGAATAGGGTGAATAGGTGAATTGAATAAACTAAATTGGCTGTAGAGTATGTGTATGAATGCAAGAATGCATGGGTGTTTCCCAGTGTTGGGTTGTGGCTGGAAGGGCATCCGCTGCATAAAGCATATGCTGGATAAGGTGGTGGTTCATTCTGCTGTGGCGACCCCTGATTAATAAAGGGACTAAGCCGAAAAGAAAATGAATGAATGAACTGAAGTAAAGTGAACTTTAAATGTGGCAACTGATCAAGCAGTTTTAATTGACTAGAACGTCATCTTGACAATCTACAGTGTAAAAAGCACAATAGAAATTTTTGTGTGGAGTTTGCATGTTCTCCCCGTGTTAGAGTGGGTTTTCTTTTGGTGCAGTCCACAGTCCAAACACATGTGCTATAGGTGAATTGGGTAAACTAAAATTGGCTGTAAAGAATGAGTGTGTGTGTGTGAATGCAAGAGTGTATGGGTGTTTCCCAGTACTGGGTTGCGGCTAAAAGGGCATCCGCTACATAAAACATACACTACCTGACCAAAGTCTTGTCGTCGATCCCTGATGTAAGAGCATCAAATAACTTGACTTCTTGATCATTTGGAAAAGTGGCAGAAGGTGGATTTTCCTGATGAATCATCTGTTGAACATCCCAAACATCACAAATACTGCAGAAGACCTACTGGAACCTGCATGGACCCAAGATTTTTATATCAGTCAAGTTTGGTAAAGGAAAAATCATGGTTTGGGGTTACATTCAGTATTGGGGCGTGCGAGAGATCTGCAGAGTGGATGGCAACATCAACAGCCTGAGGTATCAAGACATTTGTGCTGTCCATTACATTACAAACCACAGGAGAGGGCAAATTCTTCAGCAGGATAGCGCTCCTTCTCATACTTCAGCCTCCACATCAAAGTTCCTGAAGGTAAAGAAGCTCAAGGTGCTCCAGGATTGGCCAGCCCAGTCACCAGACTTGCACATTATTGAGCATGTCTGGTGTAAGATGATGAAGGCAGCATTGAAAATGAATCCAAAGAATCTTGATGAACTCTGGGAGTCCTGCAAGAACGTTTTCTTTGCCATTCCAGATGACTTTATTAATGAGTGATTTGAGTCATTGCAGAGATGTATGGATGCAGTCCTCCAAGCTCAAGCATGATCATATTTTATTTTGGTCAAATAAGCAAAATCTAAAGGCCTTTGCCTTTCATATAAGCCACTTCTGATGGTTGATCAACTCAAATGATCAACTACTGTAGAAGTCAAGTTATTATATTTGTTCCTAAAACTTGGATAGGCGACAAGACTTTTGTTGGGCAGTGTATGCTGGAATAGTTGGTGGTTCATTCCGCTGTGGTGACCCCTGATAAATAAGGGAGTAAGCCGAAGAAAAATTAATGAATGGATTATTTGGGATGATTCTACAGGGCAGGGAATCTTGCATGAAATGCAATAAACACATTACACGCATAGATAAATGCAATATAGCAAATAAAAAAGTCAAATTAAAAGTGCTTTATGGTTTACAAGGTAGTCAAATCGTATTCAGGTACAGAAATTAAAAAATCTCATAAAAAATAGCGCTGCAAAGACGTCACTGTTTAAATAGCTCAATTCATTTTTTTATTAAAGTACCAAATGACGACATTTCTTGTGCCTGAAATTATAAACTTTTACTCCATTTTGGTTCTTTCATGTATTTTGAATTGTGGCTTTATAATCCCAATATTATATATCCTAAACGATATAATGCCAACTCAACATTGCAGATCGTTCCATGTGACTATTTCAGATGCACACATTGCGATATCGATGCTGAAGCAATATATTGTGCAGCCCTACTGTCTACCTAACATCACTGTTTTTCTGTGCCCTATAGGAAGAGATGAACATCCCAAAATCTTCATGCTGTCTTTTCCTCCTATCCATACTTCTCAGCACCGCCGTTCCCTCAGCTCAGGCCGGGAAGGTGTTGGTGTTTCCAGTGGACGGCAGTCACTGGGTCAACATGAATATAATCATTGAACTCCTTCACTCCAATGGCCACGAGATCACAGTGGTGCGTACGGCCAGCAGCTGGTACGTCAAAGAGAAATCCCCGCA
>NC_079458.1:5618413-5678413 GCF_903798145.1 Danio aesculapii
CATACTTTCTGGGGCGGTCTAGTCATCCACAATTATAGGCTATATTACAAAAATATTGTATTTTTAGGGTAATTACTGACATTCAGAGCTTAATTCTAAAACCTCAATATAAACTTTGAATGTACATAAGACGTAATAACAATTAAATTCGGTACAGTCTTATTATATGAATGGTCAGAATGAACACTATGGCCATTCTAGCAGTTATCTACTAGTTTCAGTCAGTGTTAAAGTATTACTGAAATACAAAAACTCACCATTTTGGATGAATATCTGAACAGCAAATGCTCATTTTTGGGTGAACAACTGTGTAACTAAAGTCACAGTTCAGCTAAATACATAATTTCATCACCTTCATGTCGTTTCAGCCGAGTATAACTTTCTAAAAACACAAAAGAAAATGTTTTAACCAGTGTTTGGGTCAAAAAACACCTTAATGCACCTTAATAGCTGTAATGCACTCAGGTTTGAAACCACATGGTTGGGGTGAGTATGTTTACATGTGAGTGAACTCTAATGTGCACCGGTCAGTACTTTAAACTGCTCTTCCAGACCACGATGTACACTATGAAGGGGATGAGGGCAATGGGTAGCAGTGTGGCGACGAGCACGACTCCGGGCGGAGCGTCAGATAAATCCTCTTCGTTATTACAGGAGCTGAAGTACTGCTGGTGGATCTTCATGAACAGATGCTCCACCACATGGTTTGGGTAAAAGCAGCCTGCAAGCATGGATGAATTGTCCATACATTCAGTTAAATGGCTGTAGCTTCTGGACAGAAAGAAAAAAGTTTGATTAGACAGAGAAGGGACTGTGTCTGCTGTTTTGATGTCTATTATTTATATCGTCCCATAAAAACACAATTAGTTGCATAATGTAGTAGAGTGTGAGAGAATTTGGCTAATTTTGGATGAATAATTCAAAGCTAATGTTGCAGCTTTTAATAACATTTTGAGATGGACAAAAATAGACTATAAGTCGATGTATATAAAACTTTGTGAGTTTTCCCAGTACTGGAATAGTTGGCAGTTCATTTCGTTCAGTTCAGTGACCCCAGATAAATAAGGGACTAAACAAGGAAAATGAATGAATGATGACTTTGTGAGTTTTCAGCATGTCATTTCTCAATATAATTGATGGCAAAATGATTAGCCTGGCTGGGAAATTGTAATTATCAAATCACAAGTGTTGTTTAACGAAGAGAAATCACTTTTTAAACATAATATTAATAACCAATTTCTAATAACTAACAGTGGTGGAAAGAGTACCGAAAAATCATACTCAAGTAATAGTACCAATACTTGCCTAAAAATGTAGCGCAAGTAGACTAAAAGTATCTGTTGTAAATATTACTCAAAGTATGAGTAAAAAGTAGACTTTTCAAAAGTACTCATGAGTAGTGAGTATTACGCTGTTAAAAAGCTGATGCATTTACATGTCATTTGTGGATGTGTGTAAACGTAACATTCTGTAGTGCATTTAGTTATTGCCCAGCAGGCACACAACATCATAAGACGTTAATATTAGGTTCGATTTAGGTTGTGACGTCAGGTGACCAAAATTCAATGTCTAGCCAGCGTCTAAAGGACGACATTTTTTTGATCTCCAATAAGGACGTCAAATGATATTGATATTTGGTTGATTTTAAGTTGTGTTAGAAAGTAACCAAAATCCAACCTCGAGCCAAACCAATGCCATATTGACGTCAAATACTGACATTTATTCGTCAGGTATGGCAACCAAAATCCAATGTCTGATAGATGTCATAGTGGTAACATCCATACAACGTCAAGCTGTGACATCATTATTAGACGTTGATATTTGGTTGATTTCACGTTGGACAATTACATCAGCCCTGACGTTGAGTTCTGACGTCAACCTGATTTTCATTTCCAAACAAAATGCAACGTCTCTATGACGTTGGGGTACAACGTCAATTTGACGTCATAATGACGTCTTGTGCCTGCAGGGTGTTTAAGGCCATTTTGGTCATCATACAGTAAACATCTTGTCATCAGTGACATGCATCCTACAGTCTCTGGGTCAATGCGTGTAAAGATTTGGACATCTTCTTGCACACTTTTAATGCTTCCAAACAGTTTGCTGCGACTATAAATCGCCCATGTCTTGACGTTCATTATGATGTAGTTCACTATAATATTTCCTATAATATTTTTTCTTCTGGAGAAAGTCTTATTTGTTTTATTTCAGCTACAATAAAAGCAGGTTTTTAAAAAAACATTTAAGGTTAATATTATTAGCCCCCTTAAGCAATATTTGTTTTCAATTGTCTACAGAACAAACCATCATTATACGATGATGCCTAATTACCCTAACTTGTGTATATACAGTTGAAGTCAGAATTATTAGCCCCGCTGTATATATTTTTCCCCAATTTCTGTTTTTGAAGATTTTTTTCAACACATTTCTAAACATAATAGTAAACAATTTAGTGGATTTAAAAATGTAAAATTTATCTAATTTAAAAATAATTAAATAAACAATATTTTAGGGAATTTATTTTAAAGTGAGTTGTGTGACAGAAATTGGAACACAACAACATCAGCAGCAGCAGCAGAACGCTCTTATCTGTTGTTGTGTGGTGAGCGGAAATGTCTCTCATTGTTTAATAGAGCAGGAGGTCTCTCAGGCCCTCGAGTAGCCTCAAGAATATCTCTCCTCTTTCACACACATCCTTCAATTGTTTTTCTGCTCATTTCCTTTCTTTGTGCATTTACCTTGCAGCTTAAACACATTTTTGAGCAGCACTTTAGCAAATGATGAGTAATGTAGAGAAACTGAACTTTAAATGCCATGCAATTCCACAAAAATAAGAAATCTGAAAGTAACAAAATAAAAAGTGTGTCAAAATGTCAATTTTATTCAGTTATTGATAATCCTCAGCTAGTCAGATTATCAGTTATCTGATTGATAGAGAGAATGTAGGGAAACTAAAGAAAGAATAAAGAAATCATTCATAATTGATATGAATGTCAAAACAGCACAGCATAATCAGAAGAATTTATCACAAAAAGGTTATAACAAAAACTAAAACCATAACTTACTTGTAACAAATGTTAACTGAAATTAAAGAGCAATTCCATGCAAATGTCAACCTTGCCATGAAAAAAAGATTTCACCAAAATAGCGAATCCCTTTCTAGGTTTTTTTTTTGTGCATTTTACAATACTTTAAATATACTCAAAAATGTCTCTGTCAATGTTTCCAAACAGTTAAATTTGATTTAGAGTTATATTTGAAGTCACACAAGTGCCAATTTTACATCTGTCACATCAACAATGGAGAGGTGTCACATCCATAACCAAGCTTTTTCCTCATAAATGCAAAAATGTCAAATAAAATCAATAATTTTTGTTCTATAGTGAGCAACTCTTATCCTATAACTCGATGGTGACTTATGTTTAAAATATAAACAGATACTTCAATATAATGTTAACATATACACTCACCGGCCACTTTATTAGGTACACCTTACTAGTACCGGGTCGGACCCCCTTTTGCCTTCAGAACTTCCTGTCTTAATCCTTCGTGGCATAGACTCAACAAGGTACTGGAAATATTCCTCAGAGATTTTGCTCCATATTGACATGATGGCATCACGCAGTTGCTGCAGATTTAATCGGCTGCACATCCATGATGTGAATATCCCATTTCACCACATCCCAAAGGTGCTTTATAGGATTGAGAACTGGTGACTGTGGAGGCCGTTTGAGTACAGTGAACTCATTGTCATGTTCAAGAAACCGGTCTGAGATGATTCGCGCTTTATGACATGGTACGTTATCCTGCTGAAAGTAGTCATCAGAAGATGAGTACACTGTGGTCATAAAGGGATGGACATGGACAGCAACAATACTTACCATCTGAATGTCGCAGCAGAAGTGGAGACTCATCAGATCAGGGAACGTTTCTCCAATCTTCTATCGTCCAATTTTGGTGAGCCTGTGTGAATTGTAGCTTCAATTTCCTGTTCTTAGCTTACAGAAGTGGCACCCGGTGTGGTCTCCTCCTGCTGTAGCCCATCCGCCTAAAAGGTAAATGTGTTGGGCATTCAAAGATGCTCTTCTGCAGACCTCTGTTGTAACGAGTGGTTATTTGAGTTACTGTTGCCTTTCTATCAGCTGGAACTAGTCTGGCCATTCTCCTTTGACCTCTGGCATCTTCAAGGCATTTGCACCCACAGAACTGCCGCTCTGGATATTTTCTCTATTTTGGACTATTCTCTGTAAACCCTAGAGATGATGATGTATGAAAATTCCAGTAGATCAGCAGTTTCTGAAACACTCAGACCAGCCCGTCTGGCACCAACAACCATGCCGCGTTCAAAGTCAATTAAATCCCCTTTCTTCCCCATTCTGATGCTCAGTTTGAACTGCAGCAGATCGTCTTTACCATGTCTACATGCCTAAATGCGTTGAGTTGCTGCCATCTAATTGGCTGATTAGAAATTTGCGTTAACGAACAGTTGGATAGGTGTACCTAATAAAGTGGCCGGTGAGTGTACTTTCTATGTGAATTTATGTTTTGCATTTTTACTGCAAAAGTCACATCCATGCAGCCATCACTGGAATTGCTCTCAAACAATTATTATTTAATTTTTATTTATTATTTATAATTTTCTGAAACTAAATGCACTAAAATTAATAAAATGAAAATTAATCAAATATACAACAACAAACTACATAGCAAAATGTACAAAAACTACAAAAAATTATAGTGTCAGAATATGTCTGTCTTTATAAAGTTTAAAAAAAAAGTTATTTACCTCATTTTATTTACAAAAATGATGAATGACTTTAGTGAAAATCATTATATATACAGTACTATATAACATTATATACAGAATTTTATTATGTTAAACGTTTATTCATAATTTAGTAAAAAGGTTTTGCTAAGAAAAAGGTAAAACCGATTGGTCTGTAGAATAGACAAAATATGACAATTTTAAATGACAATAAATAAATATTTTGGGGCTGCATCGTAATCCTTAAATAGCCATTCAATACAGCATCAGATGATTCCTGTTCTAAATATGCCCGACAAGATGTTTTGCTATAAATAAACTATTGTTAATATGAATACACTATTTAGACCTACAATAACACATTAAAGCAATTGGAACAATTACAACACAAGACGCCTGACATTAGCATTGTTTTGGCTGAACATGTGAGTAACAGATGAGTAAAACAAAAAGAAGCTCCGTCTTACCTCAAAACCATCTCCATATTACACCAGTTCTCCTTATTAATAATGTTCATGCTTTCATCAAAAACCTCCCAACAAAATTCACCAAGTTCCTCCAGCTCCTGCTCATAACAGTGGTAGTGGTATTGAGTATACTGATCCTGAAAACTCTCTGAGTCACAAAAGATTCATATAATTACTCATATACTGACATGAACACATTATAAAACCTCTGGCTTTTAATGTACTAAACAACACATAAATAGCAAGCTGCTGTCATCAAATGTGTACAGTGTGTCTATGAGAGTGAAACTGCGATTACGAGGACGCGATGAGATGATGACAAATAATGCAGATATTTTGCGCTCATGTTAAACGACATGTTTTGTTTTTCCATCTGGAAAAAAAGCTGTTTTATTTACCCAAAAAAAGTATTATCAATGCAGTTCTATACAGCGGGACAATTCATTATTATTTTATCATATGAATCATTTCAAAATGTGATGCTAAATTATTTATTTTCTTTAAGTAGAAAATTAAAGAAGCTTTTATAATCAAATCAAATCAAATTAATAAAAATATTAAATAATAATTAAAATTTATATTTTAATCATTTTATTTAAACAAAATTTTGTTTATTTAAAGGGGAAATTGTTGACCTTTTCCTGCCGATAAATTGAGGTCTTAAAAAGAGAGTGTGTGCAATAATCTGAATATCATTAACAACATTAATCATCTTTAATCCACAGCCATGGCAAACAGACCACAATGTATCATCAGGATATACAAGTATTGATTTTATTTTGCATGCATATTTTTTGACATCTCAATACATCCGTAGCCAAAGACATACATTTTCTGAATCACCAAGAGCAACATTTAAAGCTAAAATCTGCTTCATATGTGCACTAAACACTGTTGGAAAAATGATTTTATACTCTTTTGTATGCTATTATATTATATATTTTTATGCTCTCTTGAATGCTCTGCTTTAGATTGTATTACATTATAGATTGAATTCTTAGATATTTGTAGTGACTAACAAATTCAAAATCTTAAGAAAATGTCTTATTTTCAGTGTAAAGATCTCCAGCACACTATACTGAAGAAAAAGAAATATAATTTATTTACAGTTTCTCTTTACTATTTGTCTGTATGTATTGACCGCTTTAAAAAACACTACATTTTTGCTGAAACTGGTTGTTGGTGTTGTAGCTCATCATAAGTAAAGATTGATGCTTGTGATGTGGTTTCATGTCATCTAGATTACATCTTGAAAGTCAGAAACAGATGCTTTCGGATGTAGATAAAGCTTAGCTGAAAACTGGAGATTTTCAGCAGAGCAATAATGAAAAACATGAAAAATATACATTTTTTGTCCCATTTTTGCTAGTTGTCCCACTTTAACAATAAAAAAACTCCATTATTGAGAATGAAATAATTCTAAATTGAATTAAATTTAATCTGTAACTTTTCCTTTTCTAAGTTCAAAGTAGAATGTATTGTGTGATACAGATTTTACATGTAATTTTTTTTAAACCACATTATTTGTGGGTATGTTTTTAAATTTTTAAAGTGATACTACTGATACATTTTTTAAAATGTAATTGTTTTTGTCTTTTTTAACTGTAAATTGCCACAAAATTCATAAATAAAATTGTTAAAAAGCTCAATATGTAGGTAAAATAAAAATAAAAACATTTCAGTTCATATTAAGATCATTCATCGAGACATAATTGTGATCTAAACGTACTATGAAATCTGCTATAATTACAGCGCAACATGAAACTAAACAGAACTAAAACAAAATACATTATTTATTTGAAAAACATATACAAATGAAGTATTTTGCCATCATTTTACGGGTTTATAACCGATAAGTTGCTTTGAAAGAATCTGTATTGTAATGAATACAGTACTTGTATTTATGAAGGTTAGTAGAAATAACTGAGATCTTATACTTTAGTCTCTTACCTTCAAACACTGTGTTGTTATCCTGTGTTATTTGACCTGAGAATAGAAATATAGCGTTTATTAATAATCCCTGATATAAAATGACATTTGCTTTTGTATCAGATCAATTCTGTTGCAAACTGGAAGGTCATTCGGTTCAATCACTTTGAGAGAAATGCATCAAAAAATGAAATGTGTATCACACATTAATGATTAATGAAGTGAAACTATCATCTGTGCCAGAAACTGAACATTATTTACCACATTATTACTTTGTAGGTTTTGCATATTTACATTATAACTTATGGGTATATGTCACTCTGAAGTGAAGCTGCTTTGACACAATCTACATTGTATAAGCGCTATACAAATAAAGGTGAATTGAATTGAATTGAATTTAATTGAATTGAATTGAATTGAATTGAATTGAATTGAATTGAATTGAAGTATGGGGCACCACATAGGATTTAAACTTCACTCCTTTAAAAACTCTCATTTTTGCTGAAACTGGTTGTTGGTGTTGTAGCTTAACATAATGAGGATTGATGCTTCTGATGTGGTTTCATGTCATCTAGGTTACATCTTGAAAGTAAGAAACACTTGCTTTCAAATGTAAATAAAGCTAAACTGAAGACTGGAGATTTGCAGCACACTATACAGAGCAATAAAGAAGAAACATAAAAAAATATATGCTTTTACACTGAAATGCCTTCCTTTTGCACTGAAATGCCTTCCTTTAACACTGAAATGCCTGCCTTTTACACGAAAATGCCATCCGTTTGCATTGAAAAGTTCGCACCTGTCCACTTTTGAAATCATTTGCATATATGTATAGTGAATTAGGTATGTTTGTGGATTTATGTGTATTTGCAGGCGTGTTTATGCACGAATCAAGTTTATATACTTGTGGGACACTTTATAGGCGCATACGCATAAATCAAGTTTATATGTGCACCGAGTTTATATTTATATAAGTGTTTTGTTGTGGGTATATATATGCAAGGAAAGAGTTTATACATAAGCAAGTGTAGCTATATACACAAATGCTGGGTTCCACACAATTCCTTCATGTTGCCCCAACACAAATCGATTACGTTAACGTCATCGTTTTTACAAACTGAAGTGGATTGAACGTGAAGCAATTAGGCTGTCCCAAAAAAACTTAAGAATTGTGTTTTCACCTCATTTTAATAAAGAACAAGCAATGAATGTATCAAGTATATGCATGCATCAAGTTTATAATATATATAAAGTTGAAGTCAGAATTATTAGCCCCCTGTTTATTTTTTCCCCAACTTCTGTTTAACGGAGAGAAGATTTTTTCAACACATTTCTAACACAATAGTTTTAATAACTCATTTCTAATAACTGATTTATTTTATCTTTGCCATGATGACAGTAAATAATATTTGACTAGATATTTTTCAAGACACTTCTATACAGCTTAAAGTGACATTTAAAGACTTAACTAGGTTAACTAGTTCAACTAGGCAGGTTAGGGTAATTAGGCAAGTTATTGTATAACAATAGTTTGTTCTGGAGACAATCGAAAATATATATAGCTCAAAGGGGCTAATAATTTTGACCTTAAAATGGTTCTTAAAAATTAAAAACTGCTTTTATTCTAGCCGAAATAAAACAAATAAGACTTTCTCCAGAAGAAAAAATATTATCAGACATACTGTGAAAATTTCCTTGCTCTGTTAAACATCATTTGGGAAATATTAAAAAAGAAGAAAAAAAAAATTCAAAGGGGGGCTAATAATTCTGACTTAAACTATATATATGCAAAATATTTTCAAGTGAACATATGGATTCATTAAATATGCATTACATGTATTGGTATGGTTTTCATACTAGTGTGCATGTGTATTTTGTATATATATATAGTTTACAAGTATATGAGAGTACTTTATAGATATATGCACGGGGTTTTTTTTATGTTGACAAGCAACATTTGATTTCACCCAGTAAGGAACTGTTTATTTTCACAACTTAGAATAAAACCATGTGCAGAAAATAATAATAATAAATTCACCAAATGACTAGAATGTTTAGGGCTGACTACAAGCCGTACTAATTAGTCAAATAGTTTGTCTTCTCTTTCAGTCTGAATTGGAGCTGTTTCTTCAGTCAGTTGAGACACTGTCAGAGTGATAAATAGGCTTCCGTCATTATAGGCAAGGCAAGTTTATTTATATAGCGCATTTCATACAAAATGGTAATCAAAGTGCTTTACATGAACAACAATAAAATACACAAGAAAATAAAATTATTAAAATAATTAAAAATGATAAAAACAGATTAAAATGTGTTAAACAGGTTTTACAGGAATGAAAAAGAAATACAAAATAGTGTGATCTGTCTGACGTACTGTAGCACAGTGTTCATTCAGAAAAGGCACAGCTAAACAGATGCGTTTTCAGTCTTATGCCTAATTTTGGAGCACATCTGATCATTTCTGGAAGCTGATTCCGCAGCAGGGGGCGCTGTTAGTAGCTGAAAGCGGATTCACCTTGCTTTGAATGAACTCTTGGAATTTCTAATATACTTGATCATAATGATCTGAGTGGTCTGTTAGGTTTGTATTCAGTGAGCATATCTGTAATGTATTGAGGTCCTAGGCCAGTGATGCTCAACCCTGTTCCTGGAGATCAACCTTCCAGCAAAGTTCAGCTCCAACCCTGATCATACACACCTGAACCAATTAATTAGGACCTGAACAGCACTTGATAATTACAGGCAGGTGTGTTTGATACGGGTTGCAACTGAAATCTGCAGGAAGGTCGATCTCCAGGAGCAGGGTTGGTCCCACGTGTCCTAGGCCAGTAAGTGATTTATAGACTGTAGTGATTTTTAAGTACTGTAGTAATACTTTAAAATCTATTCTGAATGTAACTGGGAGCCAGTGCAAGGATGGGCTGCAACTGTCTGACTGTCTTTTTATATATTATATGATGATGTTTATTCACATATTTTGAGTCAAAGAAACTGTGAGGCATGTCTGAAAGAGAGTTTGTTTGAATAGTTTGCAGGAGCAGTGAACCGGCTCAGATGGATCAGTCTGATTTCAGATCAGAAAGAGCTTTATTGCCAGGTATGTTCACACATACGAGGAATTTGTTTTGGTGGCAGAGCTTCTACAGTCCAACAGGATTACAGAGACAGAACAAAAAACAGATAATAAATATATTTTAAAAATAGATGTAGTGAATGCAAACATACAAATTGACAAGTGTGTGTAGAGCTATATTACTATATACAACGTTATATGTGCAGCTGTTATGTGTGTTAAGTGTGTTGTTAAATAAGTGTATATGTGAAAAATAAAGTGT
Organism: Danio aesculapii; assembly: GCF_903798145.1. Taxonomy (NCBI): domain Eukaryota; kingdom Metazoa; phylum Chordata; class Actinopteri; order Cypriniformes; family Danionidae; genus Danio; species Danio aesculapii. The sequence goes on from NC_079458.1 coordinate 5,628,910, forward strand.
ATAGCAAGTACTGATGTTGGTTCCACAATTATTATCATCAAATGTTCATGAGATGGATTGCCTGAGGGAAGAAACTGTTTCTGTGTCGGGCTGTTCTGGTGCGCAGTGCTCTGTAGCGTCGACCAGAAGGTAAAAGTTGAAAGAGGCAGTGTGCTGGGTGTGAGGGGTCCACAGTGATTTTGGCAGCCCTTCTGCTCGCACTGGATAAGTACAGTTCTTAAAGAGTAGGGAGGGTTGTACCAATGATTCGCTCAGCAATCCGAATTATTAGACGTAGTCTTCGAAGGTCAGATTTGGTAGCTGAGCTAAACCAGACAGTTATTGATGTGCAGATGGCCGATTTGGTGAACTGATTTAAAATAATGACTTGTTCGAGAGTCAAATGTCATTCTGAACCACTCACAGAGGCTCTAATGTTATAAATATTGTTCAGTTTCTTGCACAGAGGATCACTTCACCTTATAAGTCCTCAAAAGATTATGAAGAGTAACATGTACTCATTTTGTTTTGCCAATGTATTTTTTTTACTCTCAAAGTAACGGTTGCCATTGACTTGAATTTAGTTAATACCAAGGACCACTATTTAAAAATCTTTTTTTAAATTGTGCATCTTGGATGGCGAGTAAATTAAAATACTTTTTTAACTATAACTTTAAGTGCTACAGAAAAAATATTTAGCTCTCATTTTCTAACAGTTTTTTGTATTTTGCTATTCATGTTCATGTTGTTTCCCCATTTATCTATGCTTAATTGCATTAAAGGACCTTGATCTTATATTGTGATGTGTTTTATGGGTTGGCGTTGTAAATTACTGTATAAAATACAGATTTAATTCTCTATATATTACTTCTTACATCATTTCAAGCTACTCAAATGTAACAAAAGTCGCTTTGTTAAACTGTAGAATTTAATTTTCAACATCAAAAGTCAACAGAGCAGACATCAACATCCCATAATGCAATTTATGATCATAAATACCCCCAAAAAAGTCGATCACAAAAATACAGAACCTGTTAATTACCAGATATATTTTACAGTGTACAAAAAAACTGAGATTTTAAACACATTTATTCTCTTACCTTCAAAGCAGTGATGTTTTCTTGCGTCGTCTGACCTGAGAACAGAAATAAGCGGTTTAATAATCATCCTTATCCCTACAAGACATTCATCAACACACTCAGTTCTCACAATGAATCTATTCCAGACACAAATCAGCGTATCATGATAACTGTTAACCATGTGTCCAAAATAAAGTTGTAAACAAGAGTGACATCGTCAGATAAAGCAACAGAAGATGTCCTACCGCAGCTCACAGACAGTTCCAGTAAAAACACCAGCAGTCCCGAGAGGTAAAACATTGTGACAGAGCAAAACACATGCGGTGAAGGAGCTGTGAGTGAATAAAAGGCTGCGGTCGGAGTGTTTAATGGGAGAAACAAAAGAGGGCAGGAACATGGGGCCACTGTGATTGTGTGTGTGTATTATTGTGTGTGTGTGGGGTGAAAGAAAACACTCCACCCATTTACAGTCCAGCGGGAGTTCATGGATAGTTTGGGATGAGACATTTCTGTAGAGCTGCAGAAAGAGTTTTTTTCTGGAGAAAACAGGAGTGGACATTTGTGTACAACTTGATAACAGCGATTTCTCGGGGGACGTGGCATGAGAATTATATAACTTCACCAGAGGATTACATGATTCCTGCTTATTTCAAATTATTTTAATAATGTAAGTCTGCTTTAGTACTAATCATTTTGGATTATTGGTACATTTGTTACCATTAGCAAAGCTTTTTTAAGAATACTATTAACTTTCGAGCACTGACAGATACTGAGCTTCAGTGGATTCAGTGGAAATTGCAATAATGCATGAAATATGTATACAGTCGAAGTCTGAATTATTAGCCCCCTTGTTTATTTTTTCCTCCAATTTCTGTTTAACGGAGAGATTTTTTCGACACATTTCTAGAAAGTACATAATATTTGACTAGATATTTATTAAGATACTAGTTTTCAGCTTAAAATGGCATTTAAAGGCTTAACTAATTAGGCAGGTTAGGGTAATAAGGCAAGTCATTGTATAATATAAACAGTGTTTTGGTCTGTACACAATCATAAATAAATATTGCTTAAGGAGGCTAATAATATTGACCTTCAAAATTAAAAACTGCTTTTATTCTAGCCGAAATAAATCAAATAGGACTTTCTAAAGAAGAAAAAATACTACAGGAAATACTGTGAAAAATTCCTTGATCTGTTAAACATCATCTGGGAAATAATTTAATAAATAAAAAATAATAATTAATAATTTTGAATTCAACTGTATATTACATAATTGCTAATAATATTGGTTGTCCTTGTAAATGTGCAATGTAAAATAAATCTTGTTGTCTTAAATGTTTAAGTTGAATCAAATGAACTTTTCTATCTCAGCTTACATGAATCAAACTGATTAAAATATGAAGTTAAACTTTGTATAACCTGATTAACTTAATAAAAAAGTTAAAGCAACATAAAAATGTGGTCTTTGCCATTAAACTGTTTACAGTGTGCATTATTAAATATGTGTGTAGTTTATAAAGCTACTGTTTTTAGCTTTTAGGTGTAACTAGTTTAATTAGGTTAACTATAATCAGAATCAGAATCGGTTTTATTGGCAAGTGTGCTTTACACACACAAGGAATTTGTTTTCCAGTGTACATAAAGTGAAGTGACAACACGAACATAAATATGGAAAATATGACAAACATTAGACAGAGATGTAATTAAACAAAAGAGCTCTGGATGATGAATTGTATGTACTGTACTGCATGTAAGTATGTATTGTTGTTTGAATTGTATGTAAGTTAGATTAAAAGGCAAGTCGTTGGACAATAGTGGTTTGTTCTGTAGCCAATCCAAAAAAAGTTTTTCTAATAATATTGATCACCATTTTTACATTTGTGAAAAGAAATTATTCGAGCCAAACTAAATATGTTTGTATTTATATATATACAGTTGAAGTCATAATTAATAGCCCCTCCGAATTATTAGCCCCCTCGGTATTTTTTCCCCTAATTTCTGTTTAACAGAGAGCAGATTTTTTTTGCCATGATGACAGTAAATAATATTTGACTAGATATTTTTCAAGACACTTCTATACAGCTTAAAGTGACATTTAAAGGTTTAACTAGGTTAATTAGGTTAACTAGGCAGGTTAGGGGAATTAGGCAAGTTATTGTATAATGATGGTTTGTTCTGTAGACTATCGAAAAAAATAAAAAGCTTAAGGGGGCTAATAATTTTGACCTTAAAATGGTTTTTAAAAAATTTAAAACTGCTTTTATTCTAGCTGAAATAAAACAAATAAGACTTTCTCCAGAAGAAAAAATATTATCAGACATACTGTGAAAATTTCCTTGCTCTGTTAAACATCATTTGGGAAATATTTAAAAAAAAGAAAGAAAAAAAAATCAAAGGGGGGCTAATAATACTGACTTCAACTGTATATAACATATGAAACATAACATATAACATTATAACATACTTTTATAGTTAACCTAGTAAAACCGTTGACAAATTGCTCTATTTCCGATCTGGAAATGCCCCCTCGTTGGCTAACCGGTGTAACCGGGTCTGCTGTGGTTTCAGAGACACGTTTTTGTTTCCGTTCACAGAAACGAAATCAGCTTTTATTTACCGTAAGATGTGACACTTTTATCACAACACATTTCTGTTCTACTGTATAATAGTACTGTATGCAATAACATTTCAGTATTTTGCTATTTTCATTAACATAAAATTCATGTGTTTAATTCAGTAATTGCTATTAATACTTTATTATTACACTTGTGTCAATACATAATTATGAAAGTTGCATGTATTATTATTAATAAATGTACAATATAAAGGATCATTATGTTTTTACACATACACACAGTTGAGGGCAAATGCATTAGCTCTCCTGTTAAATATGTATTTTTTCTTGAATATATATAAAAGGGATTTTTAAAGGAGCAAGGATATTTTCATATTTTTATTTCGGATGAAAAAAAAAATTGTTTCTTAATTTTTAAAACCATTTTAAGGTCAATATTATTAGCCCGCTTAAGCAATATTTTTTTCGATTGTCTACAGAACAAACCATCATTATACAATAACTTGCCTAATTACCCTAATTAACCTAGTTAAGCCTTTAAATGTCACTTTAACCTGAATACTAGTATCTAGTAAAATATCTAGTCAAATATGATGTGCTGTCACCATGGCAAAATAAAATAAATCAGTTATTAGAAATGAGTTAATAAAAAAACTAAAAAATTATTTTGACTGTTAAACAGAACTGAACATCTATATAAACATCTTGTTTTCTGTATGCAGTATTCTGCAAATCCTGCATAATATTATATAAATTACATGACTGCATGACCGCAGATACCTTCAACCTGGTAAAACTGTTGAAAAATTGCTCTATTTCCGATCTACAAATGCCCACTCATCAGCCAAGCCGTGTTATTCTGCCTGAGGTTTCAGAAACATGTTTATTTCCGCTCCTACAATATTCACAGAAAAGAAATCTACTTATTCTTATCTTATTTTACTGTAAGATGCGAAGCTGTTACCTTAATTATCCCTGTTTCACTATTAGTCTAATTAAGAATGCAAAAATCTGTATTTAGACATTTAAAACAACAAAACAAAACAACAAACATTACATCTCTTTAACATCTGTTTGAATGCAGGAAACTTTTGTTATTTTCCCCACAGCTACAGTGCGTCTCTTGTGGTATGCAGGTGAGAGCTGAACTTCAGAGTTTTGCTAATATTTGGGGGTTTTATTTCCTTTCAGATTCACACCTTTCCCAGTTTGTGTCTTTAAGCCATGCAGTATGCTGCATTGATGATTGTTGACTACCCTTAAACCACATTCTTAAAATCAAAAGCTGCATCTATAGTTGCATTATCAAACTATACTAACTAAATGAACAGTTAAATGCTATAAAATGTGAATAAATGCATTGCTCATTGTTAATTAATGTCTATTGTAAAAATCCAATGTTGCATTTCATTTAACAAACCTGAACAATAAACAGATTTTGAAATAATGTGTGTGTGTTCAAATCCACCATTCCCTGCCATAAAATAACACTGTGCATACAGAGAAAACTATGATTTTTCTTTTAATACTAAATTTTCATGCATAATTTTACAGTAAAATACATACAGCGTGTGAATGATTGCACATAAAGCAAGCAATCAGTAATATTTACAATATTATTACAGCAATGAGTAAATACAGACTACTGTAAGTGACTCATGTAACACACATGCACACACAAAAAATCCCTGTGCTTGAATGTTTCAGTGTTACTGCACATTGTTTTCTTCTCATACATTTGAACATGGTTAAAAATGAGAGCCATTTTCCATCAAACCATTGGAGATTCTTTTACAGGGAAAAATTTTTTGTTTTTTTTTTGTTGTTTTTTGCTTTTTTATAATTATTGGTTTTGTTTTATTTTATGTTTAAAAAGGTAATAATAAAACAAAGCTGTGTTAATTCTGTTCAATTAGTTTTTTGTTTTTCATTAAAAAAAAACTACAAAAAGTACCGATAAGAGAACCGTTAAACTATCGATAAAAGTAGTAATACCATTAAAACCTTAACGATACCCATCCCTACAGTAAATACACAACAATTGCTTCATAAATGCAGATCATCCATCACAGTTTTTGCTTTTTGCTGTGTCCTCAAACTACTTATTTAAAATGAGCTGAGTCAACACAATTCCTAAAGATTTTATTTGGGCCAACAAGATTTTTGTTCAATCCACTTAAAATTGTGAAAACAATTAAGTACTTAATGTATTTGTGTTGGGACAAGCATTTTTATTCTTCCGGCTAAAAATCAACATGTTTGCCTTTTCTGGCAGAAGTCAGGATCTTTCTTGGTTTGTTGTGCTTACTGCAGTTAAAAATACCCTCTTTGAGTTGTGCAGTTAAATGAGATGATGATTTTTCATTAATGCATTCACATAAATTACTTAGTGTTTTGGGATTTAAGTGTGCTTTAAATACAGTTTTGTAGCATCTTGCAATGTAAAAATAAGCTGTTTATATAATTTCTTAATAAGCATTGTTTATTATTAGGCTATTCATTGGCTATATTTGTAAATACAGTAATGTAAAAGCATTTCTAATGTTTAAGATTTATTTAGGCTACTAAAGAAAAAAAATTTTTTCATTGTAACCGAATGTGTGTTTATTAAAATATGAATATTATACTAATTTAGGTGACTGACTGCTGGCATAAAGATGTGGATGATGTAACGTTACTGTAGCTAGGCAGTCAAAAACTTTTCACTACTTTTCATTGCAGTTAATGCACTTTTGATAGATACTTTGTCTTTTTTTGTTTGTTTGTTTCCACTTATGCAAGAAAATAACATATTGCGTTTGTTGCAATGGACATTGTCACTGTCCACTCAGAAATTACAACCCGTTTGGTTCACTCCGCTAGCTTATGAGCTGTGTGTGTGCGTGAATCTGTGTTACAAGCTGTGTGTGTGCGCTTAGCGCGAGCCTCTGCTAAATGTAAACTGTGAAGGCTTTTATACATGACGAGCTTGCCGGAGACACGAGCATTTCTCATGTGAGATTGCCAGCTGTGCAGACGAATATCAAATATCGCAAATTAGAAAAGGTTGGTCAGTTAAATTATGCTACTGTAAGTAATGTTTATTCAGCAATAATTCTCCAGTACCGATAGCAGAACCATTAAGATCAGAGCTTATCGATACTTCGGTCTTTTATAATGTAGCACCGATACCGATAAAGTACCGAGTTTCTGTACCCATCCCTAATTTATTATAAAAAAGACAAACGAGTAAGGGTCTGTTCAAACAGAATGCATTTTTCCCCTCTTCAATGCTCTACTTTTCTATTGTTTTTCAATGCGAACACACACTTGATGGACATGTGTGATCATTGCGCTCATGTCTTGCATCTTTTGAAGCAGCACACACTTGAGTACCACGTTTTTTAGATGCTGTGTCAAGTTAAAAAACGTCAACTTTAACAAGCAGTGCTGTTCATCACTGTAAGTTCCATAGCAGTGGAAAAACTGTTGCAAGCTTCTGTTTATAGTAGAAAGCTAGCATGACAACTGTTTTATTTACTATTATATCATCTCGAAGGAGGCGCTCATTGTGGCTGTGTCAATATATCCAGTGTTATAAATGATGTAATGATGTAAGTGCAGGAGTGCCCAAACTTGGTCCTGGAGGGCCAGTCTCCTGCAAATTCAGTTCCAACCCCAATCAGACACACCTGGGCAAGCTAATCAAGCTCTTAATAGGCTTTCTACAGATAAATTGAAGCTTAAATCTGCAGGACACCGGCCCTTCAGGACCGAGTTTGGACACCCCTGGTTAAGTGCTTAAGATATTGTTTTCCTATTTTTAATGGGTCTGTAGTTGTCGTTATTACATCATGATCATAATATTGCATCACATGGACCTCACGCTTTTTTAAAACCCATTCCTGAGCGCCACATCTCACATTTTTAGAAGCAAAGACGGATTCGGTGTGAATCAGTGGTGTAGTCCTAAAAACATAAGTGGTGTACTATTACTACCCAACCCAAACTTTTAAAGTAGGCAAAGAAATTAAAGAAATTTCATTTATTCATTAGCTATATATATATATATATATATATATATATATATATATATATATATTTATTTAACATAAAATACCTGTAACTATTGCCTTACACAGAAGGAAAAACTATGTAAGTCAATGGTTACAGGTTTCCAGCTTTCTTCAAAAAATCTTTTTTGTGTTAAACAGAATAAAAAAAAACCCGGTATGGAACAAGTAAAGGTTGAGTAAATTATGACAATATTCATTTTTTGGGTGAACTATCCATTAAAAAGGGAAAAATATTTTAATTTTAAAGCGAGATGCTATTAGTCTAATCCTACTCATTGATTTACGCTTGGCTAATAACGCCCACAGCAGACCCAGAGATTGGCTAAATATATTAAGCTGTGGTAAAACCTGGGTAGAAGCCAACTGTTTAACTCTAAAAGGACTTGTAAAATGAGCCTATTTAAAAAAAAAAAAACAAGTATTTATTTAATACTGTACAAAAAAAAACACGTTTCAAGACAGCTATATCAAGTATTGTATGTTGTTAAGAATACTTTTTTATAATTTTTAATATTGTTATAATTGATATAACTATATATATATATATATATATATATATATATATATATATATATATATATATATATATATATATATATATATATATATAATTTTTTTTTTAAATCAACAAAAGCAAGGCATATTTTTTCCATGTATTAAATAAAACTGCCCCTTTTTAAATTCAAAATGGCATAAATACAAACATAAATAAAAAATTACAAGCAAATTTGCATATTTTACTTTCATAATAGGAAATAATTTTTAATACAACACATGATGTTTCACTCTGATATGCAGTTAAAATGGGAACATTCAGTGCTTAATTTGTGAATTGTGAGGTACCGGAACAGATTGGGGTGACAGATCCGGCATGTTACCCGAGGATGGGGTGCCGCGCACGAAAGTGGAGAGAGGGGGGGTGAGATGACGGGGCGTTGGATAGCGGAAGAGTGTCACGGACGAAAGTGAAGAGCAGAGGGATTTGTCACGGACGAAAGTGAAGAGGGTTGGGGAGTCGTGGAAGAAAGTGAACAGCGGACAGCTGATGAGGGCGGTTGAGGAGAGGGAACAGTAACATTTGGTATACAGTTAAAGGGAACGCAAATACACATAAATTAGGAAAGTCTTATCAGCAAAACAAGTGAGTATACGCAATAATTGCTCCTCAGAAGTTGTAATACCCAAACAGCTCATGGAAAAAAGTAGGCATACGGAGTATATGTGCGTATAGTCCCGACTACACCACTGGTGTGAATGAGCCCTAAGCTTTATTTACATTTTGAGTCACTTTCTGTCTGTGTTCATTTTTAGGTCTTGCATTGTGAAATGAGTCTGACAGAAAGATGTTATGATGAGCTCAATTCCAGATTATAATATAACAGCTGAAGCAGCATGATGTCATCAGCACACAGCAGGATTAAGTCATTTCTTGGCACGTTTGCTTGCATGATCACTACAAGAAATATGAACGATTTTGCTGTTTTATGAAAAAAAATGGTCTTGCACAAAATAGTCGATCATAGCTTTATCCACAGTCAAACAGTTTGTGACCTGACCTGCAGTTGCTTAAAAATGCATTTGATACAAGACTAAAAGAAACGTTTGTCTGCATTAAACTGGGAAAATATTATATTTGCACATTATTTGAGCATTTATATTTTAATATACAGTGCTCAGCATATATACAGTAAGTACACCCCCCACAAATCTGATATAAATTAATATTTTTTATAGGAAGCTTTACAATATTATATTTGAGCATATACATTAGTTTAGTCAGTACTGAAGCCAAATCTGGAGCTTATATAGCAAAATAACTTACAATATTGGTTCAAAAATTAGTAGGCCAAATTTATATGTTGGGGAAAAAAGCAAAAAAGAAGCAAAAAATATCTACAATTTGGTTGAAATGTTTGTACTTTTTTTGTTGCTTTTTTGCATGAATTTAAATGTATTATCTTTCCATTTCTAAAGATGTTATGTGAATAAAATATCATTTTTTATAAATATATCGGTTAAATAAAATTGTTTTGTTCAAACCCACCAATATATATGTGACCCATATTCACTGAGAAATGGATAAAAGTATTCATTTTCAAAATTCATACTCATATATGCTGACCACTGCATTTATATTCAAGGTTTTTTTAAATGTATTTATCTTATTTATTTCATTTACTTATTTTAGTATTTTTATTTGCTTTTCTTCACATTTTTTCTGCAAACTGTTTTACTGCTGAATGCAAAATAATTCGCCCTGTGAAATTATTTTTTTATTTATCAAATATTTCCCAACTGATGTTGAATGAAATTAATTATTAAAAGGAAATTTTCACAGTATTTACTATTATATATATTTTTTCTTCTGGAGAAAGTCTTATTTCTTTTAGATTAGGTAGCATGAAAAATCTTTACATTTAAATTTCAACATTACTAGCACCTCTAATAAGCTATTCTTTTTAAAATATATATTTTCCAGTATGTGAAAATGTGAGGTTTCTGAAGAAAAGAAAGGGTTTATTGGGGCAATGTTAGAAATAACACTGAATACCCACCGAGTGATGTGTTTGATTTGTCTGTGTTTAGTCCAGAGGTGCCCAAACTTTTTCTTATGAAACTTGATTAAGGGTGGTGGGCCGAAGGTAAATATACCAAACTTTTACATTAACGTTGCCATGGTAATTTCCTAATTTATTTAGATTTTAAAATAAATAATACTTTAAAATATTTTTAAATCATATTAATAATTAAAGTGATTAATAGTTAAAGTTAAAGTAGAAACCACAATCTCTGTTAAAGGCATTCGCCCACTCTTCTCAGATGGGATGGCAGGCCCTAGTTTGGGCATCTCTGGTTTAGTCTGTATATGATTGTGTTTGTATGTCTATATCCACATCCCCTGTTCCCATATCCTGTTGCAATGTTATGTCTATGTGTTTATGTGCTTGATTGCTGGGGCTTTTTTTCTCCCTGATCTCACACTGCCCTAATTCAAGGGTAATGTGGAATATTTTTCGCCTCCCTCTCCACATCTATTTCCTCTTTCTAAACGCTACTTCTTCGACCCGTCTTTCCCTGAAATGTGATGTTTGTGTATGGTTGGGGGAGGGTTCTATTTCACTACATGAAAGTGTATGTGACAAATAAAGGTTTGATTTATTGATTGATTTATTGATTGATTGATGTTTTAAATTGGTAATTGTATTTTTATTTTCTCTCTCTCCCATTGTTTTAAGATTTACCTGTCCAGGGACTACAGGTGGAAAATAGCAATCTTGCTAAACCCTGGCACAACACATCTTTCCTTTTTGAGGTTAATGTAATTTTGTGCATGTCCCTGTTAAATAAACAAATTCAAAATTGAAATAATCATTTGTAAAATGTATGTTGTAATTTGCTGATTTGATTTCATGAACTTGATGTCCCAAATTTGATGTTATACAAAACCTGAAAAAACCCATGAAGCAATATATGAATATAAAGCATTTTTACAAAAGAATTTTGCAATCACATGCACACAAAACACGAAATGCAAATAAAGGACATTTATTTTATTTACTTAAATGTATATTTTTTTCATGTAATTTTGGACTTAATTATTTTAATCAGAAATATTTGTAAATATTTAAATATTAAACAATTTTTTTAATATAAATGTCTATTTATGTCCATAAGTTAATGAACAATGTGCTTCATATAGTTCTACAAAGTTACTGCTTCTTATTTATTAATAACAAAAATATATATTATATATTTATTAAAATGTATTTATAAATATATTTATTATCACAATCATTTGTGAATATATACAGAGATAAAATTGCAGCATTTATTCAAAATAACCAGCTCAAAATCCCAGGACTTCTAATTCAACCAAACAACTTTTGTCAATGGCTTGATTTCAATCCCCCCCACACAACTATAAATAAAATAGTATAGCTAACATAAGAAATGTGCAAAGAAATAAAATAAATAAATATAGCAATTTAAAAAATGGATAAAAAATGGACAATGTAAATTTGAAGTCAGGTCGTCTGATGTCTTTTCATTTGAGATTGTTTTATATATGAATAATAAAGCTATAAACTCAGAATATTGTCTGAAAGTGAGTGATTAATTGTGTTTATATGCATCCGCTCGTGCCAACAGGGGATCTCCAGTCTGACGGCTGAAACACACATCGTGCGGCTCGATTGCGAGACACAATGTTATTTTCAACACACGAGACAAAGGCATGCAAAAACACACCATACCTCCCTAAACACTCTTACTTCAACATGAGAGATTATTTTGACTTTTTACTAAAAGCTTCAAACCACTTTTAATGCATTTAAAATCTACTTTACTGTTTCTGATCAAAAGAAATGTTATTGCTTTATTAAATATAACAAAAAAATTTCAGCTAAATCGTAAATGTTCATCTGCTTCATATTAATGAGTGAAGCTGAACACTTTTTTTTAAATGGTCATCAAATTATCATATTTTTTTTCTACTAGCAAACTATTAAATACTACTATAGCTAGACTAATGCAACTATATTCATCAAAAGACCTTTTTTAACACCTTTTTGACACTACTTTATAAATTTCTCCTGATTTTCTATTCTATAATGCATATTTAGCCTGATTATATTAATTTGTTTACTTGTTTGTATAATTGACTGCTCCGTACAAACACAACTGAGACTGTATTTGTATGTGCATGTGCATTAAAATAACCAACCATCAATAAAAAAAATTAAAAACTAAAATAAACATAATGCTACTTGTTTTATTATACAGCTGAAAAACAGCCATTCTTGGCTAATTCTGGCACATTTTACAGTAATGTTTATTAATGTGCATTGACCCTGTAAACAAATAAACTAAAAAATAAATAAATACATATTTGAGAGCAATAAACAGAACAAAAAGGAAAGAATTTGCTCCTATTGGCAAAAAATAAGCATTATTAAATATGTTTATTTAATATATTTGTAATATTTTAAAGGATTAAAATATAGAAGTTAATGTGTTTGAGGAAATTTGTGCACCAATTGTAAAATAGACTTATGAAAATAAGCTTAAAGCTTTATTAATACCCTTGGGGCAATTCATTTTGACATGGTGGTGCTTCACATCTTCACACTCTTAACACAATAAACACCCACACTTAACATCAAGTACACAAACAAAAAACCTAAAAGAAAAAAAAGTAAATAAATGATGAAAAAGGTTCAATAACAATAATAATTTATATTAAAAAATAAATCATTTATCAATAATAATATATAATTATTTTTTTATAATTATTTATGTTGATTTCAACTTTAACCATCTGAGCATTTGTTACAATAAGAAATGTCAGTCAGTGCGTTAACAAACGCTTAACAGTATTCTAAATAAAAAGTTATGCAATTAAACACTGCCAATATACTATAGACTTTCCTAATATTACATACCAATGTTGTGTCCTACATTTTATGTACACTACACTAATTCATTGTTAAGCTACACTGTCTCGTAATGAGTTATTTGTATTCAATTTTACTGAATAAAAAAACAAAACAGACATTTCCAAACACCAAAAGCCTTCATACATCTAATCAATCAGTCAAATAACTAGTATTATGCAAATTGAGTCAAGTTGGTTGTTAAATTTTAAAATGTTTGTAAATATGTTTGTTTCTGTACATAGAAAATGTCCTGTTTATTTTATTTAATTTGTGTTCTGAGCAAAACATGAACACATAATTTTCAAAGTCCATGCATTAAAATGTCATTCAGTTTAACAATAGTTTATAACAACACATTATATCATGCATATTTACACGAATCATTTGATAATATTTTATAAGACTTATTTCTCATTTTAAATGTCTTTCCTTGAAACCTTAAGCCATTTAAGATATTTAATAATTATATATCCACTCTGTTGAACAATTATTTTATCCACATTTTGACATTGCATGTTCAAAACAGGCACTTGAAACAAAACAGGGTCTAAACTTTGATTAATATAATATAATAAAATATAATATAATATAATAAAATATAATATAATATAATATAATATAATATAATATAATATAATTTACATTTATATATATATATATATATATATATATATATAATTAAATAATACAATATTATGTAAATAAACATATTATATTATTTAATTTCAATTCTTTCAATTCTACAGTTGCAATTATATTACATTATATTTTATATATATTTATATTATATTTAACTAATGTATGTATGTGTATATATATAATTCATATTCAATAATTCATAGAATTCATATAGTTCAATTCAATAATTCATATATTTAAATACATACTGTAATATAATTAAATATATATAAACATATAGAATATAATATTTTATATAATTAAATATAATATAACAAAAATATTAATATAATATAATGTAGCAATTAAATATATTTTAATTAAATAATATATTATAATTACTTAAAAATATGATATCATATAATATGATATAATATATGATATGATATGATACGATACGATACAATAAAATACAATACGTGATGCGATGCGATGCGATACAATACAATATAATATAATATAATATAATGTAATGTAATGTAATATAATACAATACAATAAAATACAATACAATAGGATATGATATGATGATATGATATGATGATACGATACGATACGATACGATATAATATAATATAATATAATATAATATAATATATGATATGATATGATATGATATGATACGATATAATATAATATAATATAATATAATATAATATAATATAATATAATATAATACAATGTAATGTAATGTAATGTAATGTAATACAATACAATACAATACAATAGGATATGATATGATATGATATGATGATATGATACGATACGATACGATACGATACGATACAATATAATATAATATAATATAATATAATATAATATAACTTCATATCATACTTTAAAATAATTGAAAAGCAGTACAAAAGTATACATAAAATTACATGAACTTGCCCTTAAATAAACTTGTGTCTTTAGCATTTCGTTATAATAGCAAAGCAAAATCTATCTACACTAAACTGTAACTCTGCAGAAAGAGAAATGAAGATACAGCATAAATTTAATATTACATTTCATATCCCAGTCTGCTTTTAAACATTTAGACAGGCTGTTACACTCTATTCCCAGAAAAGACCATTTCTACCACATTTAACCCATAAAAAGTGTATTTTTTTGGTATAAACTAGTTCAGGCATGTATCAGTGCTGCAAACTGTGATTTCTGGCAGGAAATGTTCAACACTACAGGCGTAACGTGTTAAATGACTAAATAACTCACAGGAAATAGGCTACTACTAATCATCTGTCACTTCCTGTCACTTATTCCACACATCAGAGCTGCCCACTGATCAATATCATAGGTTTGGGCACAGTTAGGTGAATGGCAAATACAAACACAGTGAGCAAACACACACACACACACACACACACACAAACAAACAAGCAAAATGCAGCAGGAATGAAAGTGCTGATCTGAAAACATCCTACAGCAGGGTGTGAAAATTTACAACTGCCGCAAACTCCATGTGGGCACATTTTGAGCAGTTGTGGGTAATTTCGCTTATTTGCATCTGTTTCTTATCTGGACCTGTTAAAATGCCTGAAACGGAAAATGTTTGCATGCTTTTTTTTTAGAATTGTATTGAGGGAACTTTTTTAGTCTAAATGCATCAATCATGCATTTAGACTAGATATAAAATGATTTTTGAGTTGCATTAACTTTAATTAATTTAATATTTGTGACATGAACAAAAAGAAGCAACATATTAACTTGAACAAAAACATATTACATTTTAAAATACAAATAAATAAATAAATAAATAAACTGGCCAAAAATGCTTTAATTAAGTCTGCTATGATTGTTGATTTGCATTTTAAAATGATTAAATTATATTAAATAACAGAAAAGCAATTAAAGATGTATAGACACATTAGATTACTTTGTGAAAGTTCCTTTGAAATAGTAATCTAGAAAAAGCAAATATTCATTTTATTTTATGAGATTACATTTTTACAGGTTTACAATATTTATATACAATAATTTGCACAATTTAAGAAATGTATTTTGGTACATTTTGACATGTCAAAAAATGTTTTTTTTTTATATAGCAAATGTCAAACATAAATAAATAAAAATATTAAAAAACAAGGAAAGAAAATAACCTTAAAAAATAATTGAAAGAAAATAGAAATATTTAAAAAATCTGAAAAAAGTAACATTTAAAAAATAAATAAAGTATTTACAAAAATAAGAAATAAAAAATAACATTTAAAAATTAAATAAATGAAACAAAATAAAAATACAAGAAAATAAGAAGAAAATAACATTTAACAATAAATAAAATAAAAATAAAAATAAAATACAAACATGAAATTAAGAAAAAATAACATAAAAAATAAATAAATAAATGAAATTTTTTTTTAAATATAATAAAATAAGAAAAGAAAAATCATTAAAAAATAAAAAATAAAACAAAAGAAATATATAAAAAATAAGAAAAGAAAATAACATTTAAAAATAAATAGATTAATGAATTAATAAAAATAAAACAGAATAAAATAATTTAAAACATAAGAAAAGAAAATAACATTTAAAAACAAACAAATAAATAAATAAAAGAAAAATGAAACAAAAGAAAAATAAAATACAAACATGAAAAAAGAAGAAAATAGCATAAAAAAAATAAATAAAGAAAACAAAACAAAAATATAATAAAATAAGAAAAGAAAAATAATTCAAAAATAATAAATAAAACAGAAGAAATATATAAAAAATAAGAAAAGAAAACATTATTTAAAAAATAAATAGATTAATAAATAAATAAAACTAACACAGAATAAAAATAATTTAAAACATAAGAAAAGAAAATAACTTTTAAATAATTAATAAACAAAAGAAAAATATATATAAAAAATAAGAAAAGAAACTCATCAAAAATTAATAAATAAAACAAAAAAATATATAAGAAAATAACATTTAAAAAAAAAATAAATAAATAAATAAACATTAAATTTAAGAGTGGATGGTAAAACTAGGTCACTATAAAACCAAGTGAAGATCTCGCTCTAAGCTATACAGTCTATAGTCACCAACTGCATAATCATTTTGATCGAAACGTGTCCGCTTTCACTAAGAGTGCACACTTCCTGTGACACTGAATAATGCAGCTCGCTTTTGAAGCCAATTTATTTCACTTCTACAAACGACAAGTTAATATGCTCAAGTTTTACATTGCACCAAACTGCTAAAGACTTCACTGAAGTCACACACATTATTGCAACAACGCACAAAATACAAATCAGACTTGACTGCAATCATATATACAAAAACAAATCTAGTAGCAGTACATAAGAAATTAATAATAAAACTACAGTAAAAATGTATTTTTCTCACATAAATATGTTTTCTGTTTTATTCTAAATTATTTATTTAAGATTTTTTAACTTACTGAACCGAAATTTGACAATATATCCCATAATATGTTTCTGAATATACTAAATATAAGGGATGTGTTTCTGAAATCAGCAAAAGTTACTGCTTTTCACTTACTAATTTAATAGGATGTGATGTTTTGAGGCAAAATTGAAGCTTTTAAACAAATTAGCAGCTCGAAAGGCAAGTTTTTACTGCACTTTTTTTCAAGAGCATTTGACTGATTCCAATAAACTGACATTATAAAATTACTGATTCAATAAACTGACATTAATAAGTAGCTCAAATATTAAAGAAAGCCTGCAGATTGCATCCGAGAAAAAACCTACTGCAGTACCATCCACAAGCAAAACAAGGTCAAGTGTAGTGTGTGTTTGTGTGTGTGTGTTTCTAATGAACTGTGCGGTGCTAAAACAAGTAAACAAAGTGCCAATGAGCTGCCAACCACAAATGACTAAAAACAAAAGAGAGAAACGGGTGGGAAGGAGAAGGGTGGAGGGTATTGTATGAAAAACAGAAAATCTGCCCTGTGAGAATCTGCTCGATTTAACAACCTCAACAACACCTCAAACACATCATCAACAAGTAGATTTAATAAGTTGTATATTATTATTAGGAACATTGTCTATAACTATTGAACAACATGCATTCTTGTCTTTGGATATTTTTGAAAAACTTTTTTGATCCACTTTAAATGTTGACAACTGTATATATTTTCTGTGTTTAGTGATTCATGTTTTTATTTTCTATATTTTCCCTATTTATTTGTGCTTTTGAATTGCATTATGGGACCTTGATCTTTTATTCAAACAACTTTTAACTTTAAAAAATCAAAAAAGAGACTTTTATGAACATTTTTAATAGTGTAAAGTGAGTTATTGTCTGGGTTGGTGTTGTATGATGCTTCTAAAACTGCTATTTGCTTTCTGTTATTTTACAGACTTATTTCTCTCTATATTATTTCAAACGACTAAAATGTCAATTAAAGTCACTTTGTTAAACTGTAGAGTTATATTTCCAATATCAAAAGCGAACAGAGATCAACATCCCATAAGAAAAACAAAGCGTTTAGAAGTCAATGGGTTCCAGCAATCAGCATTCTCCAGCATATCTTCTCTTAAGCTAAAAGGTGAGCAAATTATCTCATCATCCTTCATTTTTTGGGTGAACTGTCCCTTTAACTGACAATTGATCAATAGTCCTTTACATCGATAAACCTTCCTCAGGGTCTGTTAAGCATGGACGTGATTAATGTGCATCGTTTTGACACACTTTCAGTTTACATGCAAAACATGCACAGCAGAGGCACGGAAAAAGTGCATGCATGAGTTTATTATATATATACGGCATTTGGAGAAACAGCGAGGAATCGGTGTACTGTTCACATGTGGACAGCCTTATCCTAAAATGATTTAACTTAAAGTGATATATATGTGTGTGTATGTGCGTTGCGGCTGCACAATACTGGGAAAATATTTCTTACCATATAAATAACTTGCGAATTTTATCAGCAATTTGAAAAATGCATATTTTATTAATTTATGGTCATACTAAACAAGTAAAAAAAAAAATAAAATAAAAAAAAATATATATATATATATTTAAATATATATTTACTGTATATAATTTTGTGTTTGTATAAATCTGTGTGTGTGTATATATATATATATATATATATATATATATATATATATATATATATATATATATATATATATATATATATATATATATACACACACACACACACATACATACACTCACCGGCCACTTTATTAGGTACACCTGTCCAACTGTTCGTTAATACAAATTTCTAATCAGCCAATCACATGGCAGCATCTCAATGCATTTAGGCATGTAGACAAGGTCAAAAAGATCTGCTGCAGTTCAAACTGAGCATCAGAATGGGGAAGGAAGTTGATTTAAGTGACTTTGAACGAGGCATGGTTGTCAGTGCCAGACAGGCTGGTCTAAGTATTTCAGAAATATATGCAGAATGCTGATTTACTGGCATTTTCACGCAACTAGGTTTTCATCTTTAGGGTTTATAGAGAATGTTCAGTAAAAGAGAAAATATCCAGTGAGCGGCAGTTCAGTGGGCGCAAATGCCTTGTTGATACCAGAGGTCAGAGGTCAGAGGAGAATGGCCAGACTGGTTTTAGCTGATAGAAAGGCAACAGTAACTCAAATAACCACTCGCTACAACCGAGGTCTGCAGAAGAGCATCTCTGAACGCACAACACATCCAACCTTGAGGCAGATGGGCTACAGCAGCAGATTACCACACTGGGTGGCACTTCTGTCAGATAAGAACAGGATAGAAGATTGGAGAAACGTTGCCTGGTCTGATGAGTCTCGATTTCTGCTACAACATTCAGATGGTCGTGTCAGAATTTGGCTTCCACAACATGAAAGCATGGATCCATCCTGCCTTGTATCAACAGTTCAGGCTGGTGGTGGTGGTGTAATGGTGTGGGGGATATTTTTAGGCACACTTTGGGCCCATTAGTGCCAATTGAGCATCGTGTCAATGCCATAGCCTACAGTACCTGAGTATATCTTCTGATGGCTACTTCCAGCAGGATAACAAGCCATGTCATAAACCAGGAATGATCTCAGACTGGTTACTGGTTTCAACCATCATGAATATGCAGCCGACAAATCTGCAGCAACTTCATGATGCTATCATGACAATATAGACCAAAATCTCTGAGGAATATTTCCAGTACATTCCAGAACATTTAGATTTGAACACACCACAAATGACTGAAAACCTTATTGGATTCCTATTGGCTTTTGTCTTTTCCTCTTGTCTCATTAGTATTTATTTTTCAGCTCTATGTTCACCTAACAGTAGAGTTGGGGATGTAGATAGTGCAGGCCCCATCTGATTAGTCAGATTTGGATAAACAACCTGTGCATGCAGCACACGAAGGCTTGCCACAGAAAAGTCATTTAATTTACATCTCACACATGTAAATTAACTCACACATCTCTGCGTTGTGGATATTGCATATACTATTATTGCGATAACAATCATTTTTCGATATATTGCGCAGCCCTAGCATGTGTGAGCTCAGTGTAGCAGCTTCATGTTAAAAAGTTAAAAAGGTTGTGGTGCATCACTCAAAACACCCCTGCAGAGTCAACCTCAGATTCCGACCGATTAAAACCTACATCATAACCACAACATAACCTGCATGGTCTCTACAGTTTTAGGAGCCGGTATGACTCTCTGCTGAACTCCAGACTAACCCAGTGAGATCCAAAGTTCAGAAAAACAACTTTCATGACAAACAAGGTGGACTGCAGATTTAATACAACTGTTGCTCACAATCAACTGTTGTCGAATTGCATGCAATATAACAATTCATTCTAAATCTATATTTAAAATTAATAAATTGCATAAAAAAAATATCAACATAAAACAAAATTATATGTTAATACATGTAATAAACTGTCCACATTTTATAGATAATATGTGTATTATTATTTAAGAATAATTAAAAATAATATGTATATACAGTTTTTACAGTATGTCTGATAATATTTTTTCTTTCGGAGAAAGTCTTATTTGTTTTATTTCAGATAGAATAAAAAGCAGCTTTTAATTTTTAAAAAGCCATTTTGAGGGCAAAATTATTAGCGCCTTTAAGCTAATTTTTTTTCCGATAGTCTACAGAACAAACCATCATTATACAATAACTTGCCTAATTACCATAACCTGCCTAGTTAACCTAATTAACCTAGTTAAACCTTTAAATGTCACTTTAAGCTGTATAGAAGTGTCTTGAAAATTATGTAATCAAATATGATGTACTGTCATCATGGCAGAGATTGAAATGATAAGAAATTAGTTATTAAAACTATTATGTTGAAAAATGTGTTGAAAAAAAAAACTCAGTTAAACAGAAATTGGGGAAAAAAATAAACAGGGGGCAAATAATTCTGATTTCAACTGTGTATATATATATATATATATATATATATATATATATATATATATAGAGAGAGAGAGAGAGAGAGAGAGAGAGAGAGAGAGATAGAGAGAGAGAGAGAGAGAGAGAGAGAGAGAGAGAGAGAGCACAACTTTTTTTTACTATTTTTAAATATTAATATACATTTTTCTATCAAATATATGGAAAAATTATTACATGTAACAATATATAATTATGTTTTTTGTTGATTTTAATTAATGTAAATATTTTGCTTATGGAATTTATTCATTTTAAATATCGATTTTGAATTATTTTTATTTTGTATACAAATATTTCAAAATATTATTACAATTTTTTTTCCACAAAACATATGCACAATTTATTACTTATATCAACATAATATTATGTTGTATTACATGCATAGTATTGCATGCATTATGTATAAAAGACATATTATATCTTATATGCATATTTATATCTTATAAAAAAGTATGCAATATAGTAAGTAAAGACATTTGATAAATTTTAGATGTTTTCACACACGCACAATAAATAACATATGCCAAAAAGCTGCAAACATTAACAATACATTCCTTGAAACCAAATTTAAAAAAATAAAAGTATTCTAAAAAAAGTACCATTCCTGAAAATATATTATTTTTCCTCGTATTAGCTTACGCTATATATATATATATATATATATATATATATATATATATATATATATATATATATATATATATATATATATATATATATATATATATATATAAATATATATATATATTTTTTATTTTTATTATTTATTTTTTTTATCTATCTATTTATTTATTTATTTTTATTTAATTTCTTTCAATTACCGTCTCGTTTATTTGATGTTGCAAATTATGCAAAGAAATGGGAGACTGCTTTATATAAAAACTTTTAAAAAGTATTGAACTGAAGTGCATTACTACTGCAAGACGTGCATTAATTAATGCTGATGCAAGTGATCTTCACGTGCCCTCACAGATATTTGGGGTTTCGATTAAACAGGGTGCTCTACTGAGAAAACATCAACTGCACATTTTCACGCCTATCTGCTGAGATGTTTTGTGGTTTCTTTGTGCTTTAAATGTTTTAGTCCGCTATGTGGGGCAATGCAAACACAGCTGAACGAAGACAAAAAGTGATTGACAGAGAGCAGAACATCAGAAAAGCTCAGACACAAACCACAGAATTACAGACAAGACCGGCTGAAGACCTGCGCTCACAGGTGAGTCCCACACAGATTACTGCATCTAAAACTACTCAAAGACAAAGATCAATAATAATGCTGGGCAAAGATTAATCACATCCAAAATAAAAGTTTGCTCCGACATAATATATATCTGTGTATTAGATATATTTATTATGCATATGCAATAGAAACAAACCTATACAAATCAATTTTATTACATAGATATTTAAATTTATATATAATTTGTATCATATACAGTTGAAGTTATTTTACAGTTAAAGTTGAATTATTAGCCCCTTTGAATTGTTTTTTCTTTTCCAAATATTTCCCAAATAATGTTTAATAAAGCACGGACATTTTCACAGTATGTCTGATAATATTTTTTATTCTGGAGAAAGTCTTATTTTATTTCGGCTAGAATAAAAGCAGTTTTTTTAATTTTTTTAACAACATGTTAAGGTCAAAATTATTAGCCCCTTTAAGCTATACTTTTTGATAGTCTCCAGAACAAACCATCATTATACAATAACTTGCATACCTGCCTAGTTAACCTAGTTAAGCCTTTAAATGTCACTTTAAGCTGTAAAGAAGTATCCTGAAAAATATCTAGTCAAATTTACTGTCACCATGGCAAATATAAAATAAATATAACATTTTCTCAAATACATGCAACATGTGTATTTATATATGCATGATAAATATGCACAGTACACACACATATTAGTCAAAACAAACTTGGATGTGATTAATCATAATTACTTCTTGCCCAGCACTAAGCAATAAATAAATAAAATACAACCAAACTATAAAGATAATACAGGAAAAGTGCTTTATATTCTGTTTGAACTCTAATAATGTTGTTTATTTTATAATGATTTATTTCAAAACATTATGTAAATAAATATTTTGCTATTAATGCTGGTTAATATGTGTATTTTAAGGAACAATCAATACTGCATAATATATTATTTTAATTAAACTTTTTTTATTTTTTTTTGCTTATTCTGACATTATTCTATCATGATTTTATCTACAATTCCAAGCTTAACATCAAACCAATCAGTCATTAAAGATGTAATTTATGAAAATAATTTTAGGCTTTTAATTCTACGCAAATGATAAAATATCAGTAATTAGTGAAGAAAGATTAAAATACCATGAGGTGTTTATTATTGAATTACTATTAATGAAAAACAGTATTTACTATTTAGAAAATCAATATTATTGGAAGTAGCTTGCTAATGCTTTGTCTTATGGTTTTATGTAAATCATTATAACGTTTGTAATATTACTAAAGCAAATAAGGCAATATAATTATTAATCAGGGTTATTACTTAGGGCAAAACTTATTTTAAACCGTATTGTACACTTTCAAGCTTAAAACCAAGCCAATCTGACATTAAAGGTAATTTTAAGATAGTTGTGCTTTTAATGAAATGCAAATGATCGGATATCAACGCAGGATGATTAAAATAGTTGTATTAATGAAATTAAAAATTGCGCACAGCCTTAAAGACTGCAGGTCTTAATATAATAAGTAATATGCGCACACACTTACATAACATTTATAAATATATCTGAGGTTATCGCTGACATGTTAATCCTTTAATTCAATAGCATAAACAGAAGACAACACACTACGAGGAATAACCATTGATAAACAATCCGAAATTTTGATTAAACTGATTTTTCTGTAGCCTACTTTTGCTGTCCGGTACTGAATGAACTAACAATGTAAATGGTTTAGATGCACGCAGCCTAATAAAAGTATAATATATTAACTAATAACTTTAGCCCAAAACATCTATCACACATCGCTTTCAGAATCAAATTACTCATAGAGTTGCTATAATTGTCAGGATTAAACTAACAAGTGTTAAAGCTACAGTTAACTTATTGAACATAGTTAATAGTTGGTACCTGGCTTACAGTTGTTTATGAAGCTGACTAGCCATTGGCTCAAACACGAAGTTTCCTCCTTTTCTTCCTTCCGGTCATCATCTTCATCTTCACGAAAAACTGTTTTTCCACAC
This sequence comes from Danio aesculapii, assembly GCF_903798145.1. Lineage (NCBI taxonomy): Eukaryota > Metazoa > Chordata > Actinopteri > Cypriniformes > Danionidae > Danio > Danio aesculapii. Next base: position 5,653,270 of record NC_079458.1, read on the forward strand.
AGACATTAGTACAGAAACAGATCTCTATTTAATCTGATTTCTAGCTCAACTTCTGCTTAAATAAAGACCCCTTTCCTCCTGAAACCGTTTTTAAAGGCGCTTGGCACGCGATGCTGACTGAAAACATGAAAGGGGTGTCAGATTTACGCCAACGACTGTCTGGCTGTGGCACGCAACGAGTACTAAAATGAGTAAAATTTCATCCTGACAGCTTTTAGCTGAGAAATATCGTGCTCTCTTTCACCACATATATAACACCTGAAACGAAAGGTGACATCTCTGAAATGACGCATCTGTCAACAGAGAGGCGCGAGTTACTATAGTGACGGTGTTTATTATAGTGAGGCTCGACGTTTTTCGATCTTTTGTTTTTGTATTGGTCTTACATTTTAAAGAAAAGGGTTTACTTTACTGTAGGCTATCTAAAAACGTCAACATTGTGATTCAAGAGTAAGAAACTGTAGGTTACTTTTACTGTTGGGTGTTCAGATTAAGCGTTATTTACTTCACACCCTTTTAACCTTCAGTTTAAACTGATTAGCCTAGCCTACCATAGATTAACCAAAGATTAAAATAAATATATTCAAAATATTCTGTGGTAAAGTTACGACTTAAAAAACGCACACGTGAATATGAAAGCTGTCTAATGAACCCAAACTGGTGTTAAAAAAACAAAACTACGCTTTGCTTTGGTATTTTTAGCATTTGATATTCTCAGTTCAGAGATTAGTATTCATACAAGTGATTTAAAAACATGTTAAGTAGAGACAGCCTGCACCAGCAGACCTTTGATACTATTTTACAACAAATATCTTTATATTTAAAATATATTTTTTGAGAAATGTCCAGAAAGGCCTGATATAACATTTCATACTCACAATTTAATGTTTATATATACACTCACCGGCCACTTTATTAGGTACACCTAGTACTGAGTTGCACCCCTTTTCAGAACTGCCTTAATCCTTTGTGGAATAGATTCAACAAGGTACTGGAAATATTCCTCAGAGATTCTGCTCCATATTGACATGATAGCATCACGCAGTTGCAGCAGATTTGTCGGCTGCACATTCATGATGCCAATCTCTCGTTCCAGCACATCACAAATGTGCTCTATTGGATTGAGCTCTGGTGACTGTGGAGGCCATTTGAGTATGAGTACAGTGAACTCATTGTCATGTTTAAGAAACCAGTCTGAGATGATTTGAGTTTTATGACATGGCGTGTTATTCTGCTGAAAGTAGCCATCAGAAGATGAGTACACTGTGGTTATAAAAGGATGGACATGGTCAGCAGCAATACTTAGGTAGGCTGTGGTGTTGACACGATGCTCAATTGGGCCCAAAGTGTGCCAAGAAAATATCTCCCACACCATTACACCACCAGCAGCAGCATTAACTGTTGATACAAGGCAGGATGGATGTTTTCATGTTGTTGATGCCAAATTCTGACCCTACCATCTGAATGTCGCAGCAGAAATCGAGACTCATCAGACCATTTACAAATGTCAAATACTGTAGGATATATATATATATATATATATATATATATATATATATATATATATATATATATATATATATATATATATAGCCTACAGCTTGAGAAACTCTTCTCCTTTGATAATTGGTGATGGAAATAAATTATGTTCAATGAGATGTACTTTTACATCTCATGTATGTGCAAATTTGTTTATGCAAGATGTGTTTACTCACTGTTTATTCAGTTAAACATGAATTTTGAACTGTAGGCCTACATAAGCTCGAAGTGATTTTGGCAGCCCTTCTGCTCGCTCTGGATAAGTACAGTTCTTGGAGAGTAGGGTGGGTTGTACCAATGATGTACCAATGGTCATGTAGGACTTTTCGCCATATTTTCCGACAAGATCCACACATGCGGCTGTCAGTAAAGGGCCGCGCACACACACACACACACATTGCGAAATGCAGAAGTTTTTTCTTTCCATTCGCCATGCGTTATTAAATTTCCATAACACTCTCAACAGTCCTTACTCCTTATTTACGTCTAATACCCCAGTTTGTCACAGGGGCATGAATGAAATGTTCATGAGTGAATGTGAAAGTGAGTGGAAGTCACCCAAAATTACAGGAAACTCTTACATCAAAGCACTTCACATAAACACCTTAATTATATTATTGTCTATTAAGGCAAATAACTAGATTACAGATGTCCATGTAAGCGTAGTCAGTAGTGTCTTCGAAGTATGTGAAAGATACAGAAGGGCATCCTGCTGATTTGATTCAGAAGGGCACTTTTTTGTCAGACGGCTCACCGGTTTGACTTTCACTCACCGTCATTTATTTTAAAAAGCACCCACTCCATTTTATTTGTATGTTTTACTGGAACGCATTAACTCTACAGGTGCCTGATAGTTAGATGTGGAGCTAACATTATTCAGATTCACTCTAGTGAACGGCATCCATGTTAGCACGTCAAGTTTGATGTGGTAATTTCACAGTAGGAATACACACAGGTTCGAAGACTCATTCTCGCCACCTATAGTGCAATTCGGCCAGGTATACATCTGTGCTAAAATATCAAGGTGAAAGTCATCATAGCTTGCGTAGAATAGACCCAGCTCCCAACTCAACTTTGAGAATAGATTAACGGCGCTATTTTTATTTTATTTTTTTAATCGCCCGATAAGAGTATCGCGTTAATGCAGCATGTTAGCGCCGATACTAATATATACTAATATATAAACTTTATTTCGTTTTTTCAAAAGTCCATATTGAATGATTTTAGTACACATAAGATTTTTCTAAACTCAGGTGTGAGCGGACACGCCGTAGATTGTATGCATCACATTTTTTCTATTACATTTTGATCATACTAATCGACGCCTTCGTAATTGTTTAGACACCTTAACAATTCAGTTACACAACCTGGTTCTTGAATCAGATTGGTTGACAACTCTGGTCAGTCTTGCAATTTAGCCTACTTTTTCGAAATCTTTGTGCGTGTGCGTGTGTGTGATATTGCTCATACACCAAATATGACACAGATCTGATAACTGAACTGTTTCTGTTTCTCTTCCTTGTTTTACAGGTATGGGGAGCTTTGATCATACCACAGAAGATTATGGTCCAAATTACGACGATGATGATGATTACAACTTCACCACAGATCCATCTGCCTTCATTGGTAAAGAGCTCTGTGAGGCCAGTCAAGAGCAGGAGCGCATCATTACCGTAGTCCAGACCACAGTCTTCCTGGTGGTCTTCGTCTTAGGCGTGATAGGAAACGGCCTGGTCATTGCCACCTTCGCTCTGTACCGCCGTCTCCGTCTGCACTGTATGACCGATGTCTTCCTCTTCTTCCTGGCTCTGTCCGACATGCTGCTTCTCCTGACGCTCCCACTGCAAACAGGAGAAACTCTGATCGGCAGCTGGGAGTTCGGAGAGCCCATGTGCAAACTAAACCGTGGCATGTACGCAATCAACACCTATAGCGGGCTTCTGTTATTAGCGTGCATTAGCATCGATCGCTATTTAGTGGTGGTATGCACTCGATCTATGAGGAAGAGGAGCTCTGGTACGATGTTTTACAGTATGCTCTCTGCATTCAGCATTGCTGTAATCTCAATCATATTCAGTCTTCCAGATCTGAGCTTCAGTTCTGTGGACAACGTCTTGAATTCAAACCTGAGCTCATGCGATATGAAAGTCAGTGAAGTCAAGTGGAAACTGTGGGCCCAAATTGCGAAGATTGCAGGATTCTGCATCCCATGCATCGCGATGATCGTGTGTTACGGTGCAATCGGACACGTTCTTATACACACTGGAGGAAAAGGCTGGCGTAGACAGAGGACTTTATGCTTGATGGCGCTATTGGTGGTGCTCTTTCTGCTTTTCCAGCTGCCCTACACTGTAGTGTTACTGATTAAAATATCAACACCAACACCAACACTCTGCAATGATTGGACCACGCTGCACATCATGGAAATCGTGACCCGAAATCTGGCCTACGTGAGGTGTTGTTTAAACCCTCTGCTTTATGCGTTGGTTGGTGTTCGCTTCAGGAATGACATTATACGGTTGTTGACGGATGCTGGGTGTGTGTGTAAGTGTGTGTCTCAAATAGCGCCTCATCTTGGCAATGGGAGCTCCATTACTCCATCATCCCCAGCTCCGACTACACTTACACACATTCCCTCTACCTATCAGGCTGGCAAGAACACGTCTGCACCAAATACACCTGCTGCAAACACAGCGCAAATGTTCTTCTTCCCCACACCAGTGTCTGGGAAAGTTACTTCAGTCATAAGCTGGTGTCATCAGATCATCTAACATGAATCATTACTTATATCAGTGGTTCCCAAAGGGGGGGTCGCGGCCTGGGACAATGACAGGGGGGGTGGCTTGGTGGTTTCCAAAAGTCAAATAAATTTGATTAAACTATTAGAATTGCCATATTTTAACCATAACCCACAGAGGATAAAAATTGTAGTTTTTAAATAGTAAAAAACAACATGCAAATGAATAGCCATCAGCCTTTCAATTCTTTTTTCTGTAGGATTGGTGTGTTTACGTTTACGGCAATAGCGTCAGCTGCAGCAGATTGATTTAATAGCACCAGGTTAAACTTTCTGACACCTTTATGGCAATCAAACACATTAAAAATAAATACAGGCCACAACTGAACATTGAGAATGATTTCTGAGTGGTGGTCTCCAAAATTAAACTTAGAGTAGACTTGTGCTGATAACAATGTGTCCACCAGTCTCTTTAGGTGAGGTTAATATTAAATTAAACAAATTAATAAATGACTATAAAAATGATGTGGTTGTTAGACTGTTGCACTTTTTTGTGTTGTCAATATGCTTGTGTTTATATAGGCCTATTGCTGTGTGTGCAACATTTGTATATTTATAACCACCTTTGAGGAATTTGGGGGTCGCGAGTCACTGACATTGTTATGTTAGGGGTCGCAGGCTGAAAAGTTTGGAAACCGCTGACTTATATTATAGATGATAAGTATCGAAAGCCTTTTCACACAATATACCATTATAATAGATATATATATATATACATACACACAGTTGAAGTCAGAATTATTAGCCCCTCTGTTTAATCCTTCCCCCCCCCCCCAATTTTTGTTTAACGGAGAAAAGATTTTTTTTTCAGCACATTTCTAATCATAATAGTCTTAATAACTCATTTCTAATAACTGATTTATTTTATCTTTGCCATGATGACAGTAAATAATTTTTGGCTAGATATTTTTCAAGATACTTCTATACAGCTTAAAGTGACATTTAAAGGCTTAACTAGGTTAATTAGGTTAACTAGGCAGGTTAGGGTAATTAGGCAAGTTATTGTATAACAATGGTTTGTTCTGTAGACTATCAAAAAATATACCTTAAAGGGGCTAATAATATTGACCTTAAAATGGTTTTTAAAAAAATTAAAAACTGCTTTTATTCTAGTCGAAATAAAACAAATAAGACTTTCTCCAGAAGAAAAAATATTATCAGACATTAAACATCATTTGGGAAATATTTAAAAAAGAAAATTTAAAGGGGGGCTAATAATTCTGACTTTAACTGTATTTATAAAATGCAAATGGGCTTCCAATAGTAACTGTATATGCATTAAAGATCAGTATTCTGTATTATTTACAATTAGCAGCGTGGAGAGGAATAGTCTTTGCTTTTTTCTAATATGCATTTTTTTAATTAAAGCAATAGTACACCCAAATATGAACATTTCATCATCTTTAATTCACACTCAAGTGGTTCTAGACCAGGCATGGGCAAACTCGATCCTTGAGGGCCGGTGTCCCTGCAGAGTTTTGCTCCAACACTAATCAAACACACCTGAACACCCTAATTAGTTTCTTTAAGATCATTAGAAAGCTACAAGCAGGTGTGTTTGATTAGGGTTGGTGCAAAACTATGCAGGGACACCGGCCCTCCAGGATCGAGTTTGCCCATCCCTGTTCTAGACTGAGCTTCTTTACTCTGTTGAACACAAAAGAAGATATTTTGAACAATTCTTGAAACCTGTAACCATTGACTTCCACAGTAGGAAAAACAAATACTATGAAAATAATTTGGTTACAGGTTTCTAGCATTCTTCAAAATATCTTCTTTTGTGTTCAACAGAAGAAAGACTAAGAGTTCTGGTGAACGGTAAGAAAATGATGATAATTTTCAGTTTTGGGTGAACTGTCCCTTTAACTTTTGTTTACTGCTAGTCTAATCATGTATATCCTGTAAATAAAGTGTGTCCACTGTTTATGTTTCAATTAAACTACATTGTTTTATTTTACAAGTGTTGTTCTCTGTTCCTTTTTAATTTTGGCATCTTAAATCAATTCACTGCTGCTGATAAATGTGCAAAATAAAAAAATGTTTTTGCATGAATGAACTAAAGTAACTGTAAAACAGCATTAAATCAGTACATCAACTATGAAGTAAAATAACGAGGGAATGCTGTAAACTAATTGCGCCCTAAAATGTATGATTCATTTAATTTTGCTTCCTGTGTGTTATTCTGTTTTTTTTTTATTTGTTTGTTTTTTTTTTTCATTTTAACATCTGTATCTTAATTCTACTTGTATTTACAGCTAGAAACAAAACTGCTAAATATATATTTTATAAGGCAGGTCTGTTATCGGCACGGTGGCGCCACCTTGTGGTCAAATCTGAGGTAAGAATTAACAAGGATGGATTGCCTACTGGGATAAACTGACAAATCAGTTAAAATAAAATATTATAATGCAATAGCTATAATTTATGCAGCATTTTTGAATATTTCAATGGTTATGGGTGAAAAGATCTATCAGCCAACAATGTAAAACTGACATTACACGTTACACTTATCCAGATTAAACAGGAGTAACTTATTTTATCTTATCATTTTGTAGAAAATCCCTACAGAACAAGAAACCATTATAACACAAAATATAATATATATATAATATAATTATATAATAATATAATAATATATATAATAATGTATTAAAGTGCACCAGTGATGAAAATCATCTTTTGTAAGCCGTTTGGACAGAACTGTGTGCAGGTACAGTGTGTCCACAGTCATATTGGGGTGATATAAACACAATAGGTCTCTTTTTTTAATTTGCAATTTTTATTTTGTACATAAAGGATGTCCGTACAGCAGTGCATATTAATGTGTATCCTGTCACATTTGTTGTGCAAAAACAGTGCAAAGCTAATGTGTGTGTGTTTGCGAGTGAACTTTATAACAACATTGTGTGCGACTCATCGTTGCAGAAAGGCTTGAATTAACTCCACAACAAATATATCAAATAACCGCTGGGAAAGTTCTTACTGTAATAAGTGAGATTGGCTTCAGTCTTGTCTGTCACTACTGTTTATCTACATGAAGCTGAGCGATCTCTATGGCTATTATATGCAAGTGGGAACGGTGGGCATGTAGAACAAGCTAATTTGCATTAAAGTCACAAGCAACAAAAACATCTACAAGCTACTTCACACCTCACATTTCCACTATACAGAAAGGTATAATAAATAATCTGATGGATGTTTTGAGCTGAAACTTTACAGACACATTCTGGAGACACAAAAGACTTCTCTTAAATCTTGAAAAAGTGGTAAATTAGGTGCCATTTAAACCTATATTGAAACCATCTTTATGTTAAAACCTGCTTCAAAGTGCAACAAGGTTTGCTAGGTTTTTAAAATCTTCTTCACAATAATGAATGGCTCTTTTAGAAAGATTTTAGAAAGGTTCCTTTGAAGGTTTTGTTGAACCAAAATGATTTTAATGGCATCACTGTCTTTTGGAAGCTTCATGTTTAAGATTGAACACTGTTCACTTTTTCTCTGTAATACTTGAATGAAAAGACGACCTCTAGTGACTGAAAAAAACCTGCAGCAGTTTTCTCTAATATGTCCTCTTAAATATGTCTCCCCAAGCCTCTGCACTTTCTTCAGCGTCGTCAACAAGGTAATTATGGCTTTTTCTTTTTCATAATTGTTTAATCTTATGTATTGATCTTATTATTTAATCTTATTAATCTTATTTTTAAATGGAACACGTGTGTTGCAATGTAAGTTTCGACAACAATCCACCAGTTCTGGGTGGCAGGTATTGGTTCAGGAATATCTTAATAAGCAGGTTAATAAGCCACTGAAATCGGAATAAGAAACTAGAATAAGTGTTACCAATATTTGATATATTTTCCTCTTAACATGTATTTTCTTTCAATAAAATGATTTTAGTTTCACATTTAAATTTTAGTTCAGTATAATAATCTGACTTCACTGACATCAGTGGTTCTATGAAGATTATTTAATATATCTATAATAAAAGTGTCTTCAAAGTGCAACAAGGTTTGCTAGGTTTTTAAAATCTTCACAATAATGGATGGCTCTTTCAAAAAGATTTTAAAAAGATTCTTTTGGAGGTTTTTAATGGCATCACTCTTTCAGAAGCTTCATGTTTAAGAGTGAACACTGTTCACTTTCTCTCTGTAATACTTGAATGAAAAGACGACCTCTAGTGACTGAAAAAACCTGCAGCATTGAAGAACAGCAAATTGTAAGTTTTCTCCAATGTGTCCTCTTAAATATGTCTCCTCCAGCCTCTGCAGTTACTTTCTTCAGCATCGTCGACAAGGTAATTATGGCTTTTTCTTTTTCATAATTGTTTGAGAGATTTTTATTTTCGTAACTGTTTCAGGGATTTTTCTTTTTTGTAATTGTTTAATTTCATGTACTGATCTTATTATTTTATCTTATTAATCTTATTTTTAAATGGAACAATTTTATCTGAGAAGATTTTTAGCCAAAGTGTGTTGCATTCTGAGTTTGGTCAACAATCCACCAGTTTTTGCTCTCGTGTGGAATCGAACCTGTGATTTCTGTGTTTCTAACATCCCACTTTACTGGTTGAGCTACAAGAGCTGCAGAGCACCTCAACCACAGCAGCTCATTATGTATCTGTAACTGGGAGGTGCTTATGACACAAGCCAGAAGCGGAGGTGTGGGTGGGGTTAGGTTTAGGGGCAGGGTTACAAATGAGCAAACAGGAAAAGCAGAGATGTGGAATTGGCCTTAGGAGTAAACTCTTCTTCAGACAGAAAGACAAAACAAAACAAAAACGTTTTAAACATTTTGGCTGTGATAATGCCAACAGCAGAATGTCAAATTTGACATTTTCTTGCATTTTTATGAAATTGTTTATTTTCACCCTCATTTACTCTTTATAAATTGGTTTTACACAATATCTGCAAAAAAATGCCCAAATTATTATCACTGAAATCATTTCAGCATTTCATGTCAGTGCAGTTCAAGCAAAAAGTCCCGCATGGTTTGGTAAGAAGAAAATCAAGAGGTTATCTGGTGGTCCAATCGAGGACCAGCTCCGACCAGACTGCTACTTCCTTTGCTACATTCATTCCTTCATTTCTTCATTTACAGAATGACTAAGTCGAAATGAAATTAAATCGATGCTGGATTCTTTTTCTGACACAAGGTTCAGAGTTTGTCCGACTAATGTAACATCAGTAATGTTATCACTTCAATGAATGTAAAATTAAAGCCAGCAGCAAACAAACGAGTTTTACACACCAAAAAATAAACAAAGATTTTCCACTGACACACGGAGAGTGTTTTATTACTGTTGACGTGTTTGCTTGTTTTTTCCTCTAACAGAAAATGATGTGTGAAATCTCTCTGAGGGAATATGAGGTGCAGATGGAGGAGTGGAGGACACTGGATCCAGGCACTAGAACACAGAGTCCAGTGGACATTGCCATCATTGACCATCAGAGTCTAAATGACCCGCTGGAAGACACTCATGACCTGCTTAAGCATAATTTAACCATCGCAAAACACGAAGAACAGACAAAAATGAAAACGATCTTGAGCTACTTCCAATGGTCTAGGCAGGTCATGAAATTGGCTTTCGAACAAACATGGCTGGCCATAAAATGGCCTTTTGCCACTGCCTGTGGTAAGATCTAATGGAGGAATTGCTCATCTTTACTACCATCAATCCTTCATCTCCTGCTTCTGCTCTTCTCTGGCTTTCCTCAGTCATGGCTTTCCACAACCTGGAGCTCAACACGCTCAAAACAGTGGAGATGATCGTGGACTTCAGGAGAAACCCCCCTGCTCTCCCCCCACTGAGCATCATGGATTGCGGCAGCAGTGGAGTCATTCAGGTTCCTGGGCACCACCATCTCTCAGGACCTGAAGTGGGACACTCACATTGACTCCATTGTCAAAAAAGCTCAACAGAGGCTGTACTTTCTTCGTCAGCTGAAGGATTTGATTATTATATGTGTGTATTCTACTGTTTTTACAGACTGTTTTTCTGTTCTCTCTTCTGTGTTTTTGCACTGCAGAAATGTGTGTGCATGCTTATTCTGTTCATCTTATCTCGGTGTGGCCGGAACATTTCGTCCTTGAGCAAAAGCAACTTTCTGACTCGCTCACAGATGCGCGCATACCTACACGCACACATTCTGACGTATTCTGGTTGCTGTAAGCTGTTTTTGTATCGTTGTTTCCCTCCTTCTATGATAATATTCTTTTGTGTTAGGGCTCAGTTGCAGGAGGACCCTCAATGTGTATATAAGATTGCTCTTCCCTCCCCTGTGTCAGAATAAAGTCATACTGAACCATTCAGCTGATTTTCTTCTCATCTTTTCCAAGCTTGGACGGTCTTGATGCAGACACTCACTAGTGATACAAAATACTAGAGTGAAGGGACCCGAGGAAAAAAACGGATTTTCCTACAGTCAGCTGAGGAAGTTTAACCTCCTAAAGGAGCTGCTGAAACAGTTCTACACCTCCATCATTGAATCAGTCATCTGCACATCAATAACTGTCTGGTTTAGCTCAGCTACTAAATACGATCTCCAAAGACTACGTCGAATAGTTCGGACTGCTGAGCGAATCACTGGTACAACTCTTCTTACTCCCCAAAAACTGTACTTATCCAGAGCGAGCAGAAGGGCTGCCAAAATCACTGTGGACCCCTCACACCCAGCACACTGCCTCTTTGAACTGTTACCTTCTGGTCGACGCTACAGAGCACTGCGCACCAGAACAGCCCGACACAGAAACAGTTTCTTCCCTCAGGCAATCCATCTCATGAACACTTGATGATAATAATTGTGGAACCAACATCACTACTTGCCATACACTTTAATACACATATACACTTATTTAACAACACACTTTACATGCCAATTTGCACATAACAGCTGCACATATAACGTTGTATTTAGTAATAAACATGTAAACACACTTGTCAATCTGTATATTTGCACTCACTACTTCTATTTTTTTTTAAATATATTTATTATCTGTTTTTTGTCCTGTCTTTGTTATCCTGTTGCACTGTAGAAGCTCTGTCACCAAAACAAATTCCTCGTATGTGTGAACATACCTGGCAATAAAGCTCTTTCTGATTATGATTCTGATTCATAGGCCACTGTTAATACAGTTTTGGCTACAGGACAGGTAACAGCTTGTTCACGAGCTTTGTGTATTATACAACTCTATTGGATTTCTATACAGACAATAAAGTTTTCTCAGATTTTACGGAAAGCAGTTTGTGGCTCTTTTATTGTGTCTGTTTTCTGATCAGAGTCAATGATTCTGGAATGTTCTGTGTTTTCTGTCTGCTTCATCAAACCGGTTTGAACAGGTTCAGGACGAAAGACAAGAACGTTCGAGAAGCTAAAATGAACAGTAAAATCAGCAAAAAATGTGAAAATAAACACAAGTTCCTTGTTCACCATAAATTGCCTTTATTTTTAACTGGTAATATGTAGACAAGTGGTTTTGGGTCAGTAAAAATGCAGAAATAACACAAACAATTTTTAAAACATTTAGACATAAACATTTCACACTTGTTCTGTACGGTCTTTGCTTTATTTATAATGAACTCTTCCTTAAGCTGCGACGTCTACAGATCATTCGCTCTACAATACACTTTGTTCTTCTTTATCTTACGAGATCTGCTAAACAACCCTTAAATTACACTTTGGTGCTGTAACTAAAAGATTAAATACACACCGTCACGTCAAATCAGTTTCATACAGTCACTGTAGTGTTTTGTGTAATCATAAACACTTACAGTAATTCACATCTAATTCAGTTACAATTAGACAAAGAACACTTACACAGGGAAAAGAGTGAAAAAGGTCAATCGAAGCGCTGCAGTTTTCCAGCTCAGCAAGAAAAATGTCTGTTAAACAGCTGTGAATGGAGAATCCTTCATGTGGAAAGCTTTACTCCTTCATAAAGGTCCAGATGAAGTCAAGTTTGGCTTAGAAAGTGAAGCTCCAGCTTGAGATCAGCTTGAGTTTCTGAATCAGGAGTGTGACCTGTGTAAATTCTTCAGCACTCGCTGCTTCTTCAGACGCTCCAAACACAGGCTGAGACACGACATCTGCTGCTCTTCTGAAGCTGCGTCATCAAGTGTTCAGACTAAAGCTGAGCTGGTGTTCAGTGAGAGGAAACCACTGCGTGTAGAGGAGGAAACCTGTCTGTCCGGGACGACACAGAGCCCTGCTATAGGCTGTTTCAGCCCAATTCAACAAGCCGTCCACTGCTAGAAGAGCGCTATTCAGCCTAGCAAACTGTAATTCAGCACTTTCAGCTGATCAATCTGATGCTCGAGGAGGCTCAAATAGTCTTTCTGTAGTGCTGTTTATCAACACTTTTGTTCTCTTCATACTTTTAAAGCTGGAGGATATTTGTTGTGTTTTTGCCATTTATTATTCTTTTTAAGCATGTGTGTAGTGTTTAGTCACTTTTATATTTTAGTTTTCAGTCAAACTGAATGAAACGGTGAAGTCTGATGAATCCGTCATTTTTGTTATTTTCTTCTCAGTTGTTTATACATGTCTATCTATTGACTGTCTCTCTATGCTGTAACCCTCCTGTTGACTTACGGGTCAAAGATGACCCAGGCATCATTTTAACAGCAGAAATAAATCAATTCCCTAAACAATCTTTTGTTTTTTTTTCTCATCTTGAAGTTGGGCGACTTCTTTAACAAAAAACTGCACACTGATGAGGGAAAACCGAAGCATTCACAGAGTTTGTGATGAAGATGAGGCTGTTTCATGCCCAATAGATTTGAGGATTGAAATTAAATTGAGTTGCTTTATTTTAGAGGTTTTGTGAAGGCGGCTCATTTTTGACCCGGAGGGCGAACCATGTGAAATCAACAGACAAGCACTCGCCAACTTCCCTTCCCTTGTTCCCTCAGGGGAATCCCCAACGCCATTTTAAAGCGTGCTCCATTTTATCAAGTGAACGAGGGAAGTTTACATAGACAAACCCTCGATATTGACAGAGGGAGCGAGTCAGCTTCAAACTGTACTGGATGTCCACTCCAGCACCTATATGTCCCAGAATGCAATGAGATTGTGCCATCACAACAGTGTAGTTCCCAATTGCTCAAGAGTTTAGGGCAGTCCTTTTATTTATATTCAGATGCTCAGCCAGTAGTGGACACTTGAGTAACCTAATCAGTCACGTACATCATAGTGAACGAGATGAAGGGAAGTTAGCGAGTGAAGGGCAAAAAATATTGGACTGGAATGCAGCCTGTGACAGCACAAGAGTGAAACACTGATCATTGTTTCTCTGTGATACATAAAGCTGAAGTCACTGTAGCGCCCTCTATTGACTGAAGAAAAAAACAACAACAAAACACTAAGAACACAGAAATCCAGCAATTTTTCAGACACAAGAGGTAAAATTCAGACTATTAACAGTACATGTCCTGATATAAGCGTAACCCCAGACCATCGCTACTCATTTTCTTCAGTGTCGCCGGCCTCAAATCTGACACAAACCTGCTGTTTCTCAAAACCTCAAATCCTCACACAAAAAGGTAATCATTTGATCCAAATTTTAAATGATTTATTTAATATGATGTAAAACTATTATTATTATTTTATTATTATTATTATTATTATTATGAAGCGCTCCATCATCAGATTACATTTTTAGCCAAAGTCTGTTGTAATTATAGATTTTTATTTTTCTGTAATTGTTTAATCTGATGGACTAATCTTATTATTTAATCGTATTATTAAATGGAATGCAATTTTATTAGAGAAAGTGTGTTGCATTGTCAGTTTAGTCAACAATCCACCAGATCTTGCTGTCGTGTGGTATCGAACCCTTGATTTCTGTGTTTCCAACATCCCACTTTACTGGTTGAGCTACATGAGCTGTAGCACAGCTCAACCAAACCAGCTCATTATGTATCTGTAACTGGGAGGTGCTTATGAGACAAGCAGACAGACAGAAGCGGAGGTGTGGGTGGAGTTAGGTTTGGGGCGGGGTTATGAAGAAGAGAACAGGAAAAAGCAGAGAGGTGGACCTCCGCTTTATGATTCAACACTTCTTTATCAAAAAAAAAAAAAAAACACAATCTGCTTAGCATTTAGTGTAGAGTATGAAGAAAAATCTGCTCTTTTAAAAAAGCCTTAAAATGACCTGCCATGAAACATGTTTTTCCCACAAAACCATGACAGGAAAAATGTAGATGATGAAACAATCACTGGCACGGGCATTTTCTGCTTGAAACTGAGTTTTCCTGTCAGCCTGTTTCAGTGTTTCTTCAGCTGAAACTTTCAAGCAATAAACCCCTTTTTACAGTGTCTGTCAAATATATGACGTCTACAGTACTGTTTACACCCGTTTAAATGAATGTCAAATCCAAAATGTTGTTACGAGCTCCTAAAATTAAATCCAGCCGAATCTAAAATACTGCTTTTGCCATCACCGTCCAAACACTCACTTCATTGCCAACATTATACACATTATTACCTTGATAACACCAAAAGCTGTCCTGTACTCATTGTAAACTGATAGACTTCTCCATCTCTCTGTATATTTCAGACCTCTGTTCATCAGAATGCAGACGCTTCAAAAGGACACGTGCAGAAAAACTGCATTCAAGACAAATCAACAGGTAGAGCAGACTCCACAGTCAGGACTATTTACATAGAGTTTCTCTCATCTGTGTGTGTGTGTGTGTTTCATGATCATTTGTGTGTTCTGGCTTTCAGACTGTAGCAGCTGAGACCACCAGACTCTTACCGAACTCATTAAGTGACGCAGATGATCAGACTCTCAACTGCAGAGTCAAGAATGAAGGTTTCACCGTTCCCTGCATGAGCTCCTGTCAGGTCGAGAAGAGCATTGAGCTCCTTCAAACACAAACTGGCCCACTGTTGTTCAGAAATGGACAGATTATCAGACAGTCGGAGGTCACAGGCTGGAATCGGCTGTGGTTAGCAAGAGAGCCAGTGTGTCTGATCAAGCTAAAACGAGAAACGACAATAAAGTCCTGCTACGGGGTTTATTTGGGGAACGATTACATCTTGACGGCCCTTCATACATTCCAGTACGCTTGTCCATACGACGCCTATGTTTTCTTCCCCACCAAGAGTTTTGTTCTCATTTATGAGGCAGAACTTGTTCAAGAACACCACATGTTTTCTGACAAAGACCAGTGTCTTGTTAAATTACTCGGACAAACCGATGTTTTGGGCAAAGGTTTACAGGACCGCTTTGGTGCACCCGATGTGAGTGATGCTTTATATTTCTACACATTTGATGTAAAAGGGAATCTCCAAACACACACATGCAAAGTAGACACCGGTTCCTCGACCAGGAGTCAGAAGAGCCAAAGAAATGAGTTTCTGATGTCCACGGCAGGACAGCCTGGTGAAAGTGGCAACCCTATCTTCAGTTTGAGAAGCAGAAACTGTGTGGGAATATACAAGGGCATCACAGCGAGGAATATAGGAATTGCGTCAAAAGTAGATGTCAAACAGCTGAAAGAACAGACAACACCAGGAGGAGCAGATCTGTGCTGTTTCAACATGCTGGACAGGATCTGGTCCATTCTTAAGACTGGATGTTTCTGTAAGCCGGCCAATCAGAACCCAATGATCCAGAATGAGGTGCTGGTGTGTCTGATCTGAGATGTAACTCTCTGTTTAGGCCTGTTGTGTGATCTAGCTTACTCCGTCAGTCTGATGTTTGCCAACAAAATTTAGACATCATGTTACACATTTCCGCATGCATTTCAACCACTATGATTGTTTTCTGCTTAAATGTTCGATATAGAGCAAGTCTGATATCAAACTGTAGGATTATAAACTTAAGAATGTGTTTAAGATCTACTGTTCCAACCTCCTAATTGAATATTACATTAAAACTAAGGTTAACTACACTGTATTGGGCATGTAAGGAGAACATGATGGCACTGATCAGATTCAGGATACTATAGTATCCAGTGAAACGATTTTAGTCTCTAATTTTCCTACTGAGAGTCAAACTGTGTGAGAATGTTTACATTTGACTAGTTCTTGTGGTCAGGTTCTGCTTGAACTGTCTGGTACAGTTACCTGAAGGGACCAACTTTGCTAGAGCTCTTAATAGGGGTTGTTGGCTGTGTGAAAGGTAAACACATTTAAAGACTGCTCTCTGAATGACTATGAAATATAGTGTAACACTGCTGTGAGGACTGCGGAGGTGCCTGTGTGTTTCTCAATGAAGAAAACAGCTTGAAGTTACATCCAAATCTCCTGTTCTCCAAGAAAGTACTGCATCTGTATGTATAACTGTGTGATTATTTTACAGTCTGTAAAGCTATTTGAAACAAAATGCTGCTGTTAAAAAAAAAAAAAACTTAAAAAATGACACCACTTAGTGCCTTAATTGCCTATTATTTGTTCCGAAAGAATATCTACATTGCACTGTCTCATTGACAGCTTTTGTACATTTTCATACATTTTATGATGGGAAAAATGTTGTTGCATCATGAAATCATAATCATAACAATTTCTAGCACAGTCAGGCAGACATGAATTCATGTAAACAGAAATCAAGTGTATGGATGAGATAATGAAATAAAATATTATCAGCTACATTCATATACGTTTCCTATCTGTATTAATAGGGAATAGCTGAAAATATGCAATGTTAAATGCAAAATTGTTATTCACTTATTTTGTGTTATGCAGTGATGTTTTTCACAGTTAAATAATCATACTACAAATACATTTGACTATGTTAAGCACTGTTATGCTTTGGTGTTATGTATGCATTTCTTTAGTAATGCAAGAGATGATTGTTGCACACTGGAGAAATCTACAGTAGATCAATATAAATATACTGTATGGTGTAAAGATAAAACTGTTGCTCACCTGTCTGATAAAACACATGCAAGTTTGTCGTCTTTCTCTGTCCATCCAAGTTTGTCATAAAGCTCCTTCCATCTTGTAAATACCACACCAGCACTGATCCTCATTTGACATTTTCTCTTGTCATTCGATTCAACTGTTTTTCAGCCATGAGGTAGTATTTGGCAAAATCACCTACAGCAAATCATAATAGTGAATAATTGTGGTCCATCACAAATGAGCAAAACAAACTACAGAGTGGCATTTTTGAATTCTAAGATATGTGCATTTAACACATTTAACAACATGTCAATTTGTTAATAAAACAAATAAATAAAGGTCTCATTTTTATTTTTTGTTAAATATTTTTTTATTTTAATATTTTTTTTATTCCTCATTGCTCAATAACAACTGATCACCTTATTTTAAAGCTGATACAGGAAAAAAAAAATCATATATGGTATGGTCATATACACTCAACTTATTAGGTACACCTTACTAGTACTGGGTTGGACCCCTTTTTCTCTTAAATCCATCCTGGCATAGATTTAACAAGGTCCTCGAAATACTCCTCAGAGATTTTGGTCCATATTGACATGATAGCATCACACAGTTTCTGCAGATTTGTCGGCTGCACATCCATGATGCGAATCTCCTGTTCCACCACATCCCTAAGGTGCTCTATTGGATTGAGATATGGTGACTGTGGAGGCCATTAGAGTACAGTGAACTCATTGTCATGTTCAAGAAACCAGTCTGAGATGTTTCACGCTTTATGACATGGCGCGTTTTCTTGCTGGAAGTAGCCATCAGAAGATGGGTACACTGTGGTCATAAAGGGATGGACATGGTCAGCATCAGCAACAATACTCAGGTAGGCTGTGATGTTGACACGATGCTCAATTGGTATTAATGGGCCCAAAGTGTTCTAAAAAATAATCCCCCACACCATTACACCACCACCACCAGCCTGAACCGCTGATACAAGGCAGGATGAATCCATGCTTTCATGTTATTGTCGCCAAATTCTGACCCCACCATCCAACATTTTTCAAATCTTCTATTATCCGAATTTTGTTGAGCCTGTGCAAATTGTAGCCTCAGTTTCCTGTTCTTAGCTGACAGGAGTGGCACCCAGTGTGGTCTTCTGCTGCTGTAGCCCATCCGCCTCAAGGTTGGAAGTGTTGTGTGTTCAGAGATGCTCTTCTGCATACCTCGGTTGTAACGAGTGGTTATTTGAGTTACTGTTCTGACCTCTGGCATCAACAAGGCATTTGCACCCACAGAACTGCCACTTTCCTTTTTTTTGGACCCTTCTCAATAAACCCTAGAGATGGTTGTGCGTGAAAATCCCAGTAGATCAGCAGTTTCTGAAATACTCACACCAGCCCGTCTGGCACCAGCACCATGCCAAGTTCAAAGTCACTTAAATCCCCTTTCTTCCCCATTCTGATGCTCAGTTTGACCTGCAGCAGATCGTTTTGACCAGGTCTACGTGCCTAAATGCATCAAGTTGCTGCCATTTGATTGGCTAATTAGAATTTTGCGTTAACGAGCAGTTGGAAAGGTGTTCCTAATAATGTGGCCAGTGAATGTATATGAAAATGGCCATCCGCACGAGGCCAGTAACGTGTGAATCATCAGGTCCATATATTCTTCATTAAATATGGAACAGCTTTCAGATGCCTTCAAATTAACTATCGAAAAGATTAGCATAACTAATGTCAATCACATTTGCAGATATAAAAACAATAAACATTTAAAAATAATGCCTCGGTTGCATATTTAAACCCAACGTGCTGGAAAACTTGGAAACCATTTTTTCCAATTCTTAATTAAATCAATTAGCTAGAAAAGAATGTCATTTAATACAT
This sequence comes from Danio aesculapii, assembly GCF_903798145.1. Taxonomy (NCBI): domain Eukaryota; kingdom Metazoa; phylum Chordata; class Actinopteri; order Cypriniformes; family Danionidae; genus Danio; species Danio aesculapii. The sequence goes on from NC_079458.1 coordinate 5,672,328, forward strand.
ACAGGTGATTGTGGTAGAGTTTGTTTTATATTCGCACATTCATTCAGTGACAACTTGTGACATACTATTGAGGTAGGGCTGCAGGATATTGAAAAAAAACTGACATCGCAATATTTTATTTTTTATATTTATATATACAGTATATATATTGCGATATTGAATTAGGAAAGAATTAACATTTTTCAATACATCTGAATGATTTTGTAATGGATTGCATCTACATAAACAATAATAAACCAATCACAAACACTGAGAAATATAGCACGGCAACAACACTATGCAAACAAAATATTCAGTGCTTTATGATTTTCTGAAGTCTAGCAATATTTAGATGCACAAATGTAATAATCAAACTTAAAATAACACCATACAGAATATATACATAAATGCAATAAATTTTCTTAAAATAAAGTTCATTCATTCATTTATTCCTTTTCAGCTTAGTCCCTTTATTAATTAGGGTCGCCACAGCAGAATGAACCGCCAACTTATCCAGCAAATGTTTTACACAGTGGATGCCTTTACAGCTGCAACCCATCACTGGGAAACACCCATACACTCTCATTCACACACATACACTACGGACAATTTAGATTAACCAATTCACCTATAGCGCATGTCTTTGGACTTGTGGGGGAAACCGGAGCCTGGAGGAAACCAGAACATGCAAACTCCATACAGAAAAGCCACCTGACCCAGCCTAAGCGACCTTCTTGCTGTGAGGCGATCTTGCAACCCGCTACGCCACCGTGACACTTTCTTTAACGTTAAAAATGTAATTTCTTTTGCCTGAATACTTTTAAACTGAATTAAATGATAAAAACAGACATACATAATAAATGTTTTGGTAACTTCACATTGCAAAAATGCCACAAATCATGAGTGTTTTCCAAAATCTGGTCAATAGTAATAGCGATTCAACATTCAACATGCGATATCAATGCTGAAACGATATACAGGGTGGGCCATTTATATGGATACACCTTAATAAAATGGGAATTGTTGGTGATATTAACGCCCTGTTTCTGGCACATTAGTATATGTGAGGGGGCTTGTAAATAACTCATAAAGAATAAAGTTACATTAAAAAAAGCACACCATTGTTTTTCTGGTGAAATTCCCAATAAGTTTTATTAAGGTGTATCCATATAAATGGCCCACCCTGTGTTGTGCAGCCCTACATTGAGGTAAAGTTAGTTTTATATTCACACATTCAGACTTTCTTCCTAATTTGACAAAAATATTCTTAACAAATTCTAAATAGTGAAATCACATTAGCAGCCAAATGACCATCAAAGTCAAAGACTATCAAAGTACAACACACTGTTCACAGTCAAATAAATAGTGCTAGTGTAGTTTTCAAGTCATAGACTACTTAACTCGCATGTGATTTCAGACCGAATATTCAAAATACAATGGTAAACAATAAAAGGGTTTGTCACTAAACGAATGTGGGCATATAAAACCATCTTTACCTCAATACATTTTGTTTTCATATTCATCTGCTAAGTTACTTGTTCTTGGATGGCCTGTGGGTGAATAAATTAACAGAAGTTGTTTGTTTGTTCTCTGACAAACGGATGCTAGTACTAGTTTTTCTGTTTGTTTGTTGTTATGACGTTAGTCATATACGGTGATTTTGACTGATATAATGTGCTTTAATGTTTACCTGATAGCTTCACGTATCAACTGATGTTGTTCTCGATAAATGGCGACCACTGTACGAGAAAACCAGTGTAAAACTTTACTTTATAACGCTATTTTTTAACAAAATGCAGTGAAGTCGCTTTATCTTGAGTTCAATACCCGAGGCGTTACGCTGTTGCTCTCTGGCGGTCACAGCATAACATTACTCTACCTAAACATTCTCGCTCACATTACGTTTAGCTGTTAGGTCTATAAATACTTGCTATTTGTAACGGGAAAAATTAGTAAGTGAACTAGAGCAGGTCAATGTTTGTGTTTTGCTGGTTGATGATAAATTTCTCGTATAGTATAATAGATTTTTAACTTCTTGGTCAGACCTGTGATGGTTATTTAAGTGATAGTTCACCCAAAAATGAAAACTCTGTCATCATTAACTCATCCCTTACTTGTTACAAACCTGTTTGGGTTTCTTTCTTCTGATCAATGCAAAAGAAGACATTTTGAAAAATCTTTAAACCAACCATTGGCTTCCATGTTATTTGTTTTTACTATTGAAGTCAATGTACAGTGATTTTGAGTGGAAATAATGTGCTTTAATGTTTACCCGATAGCTTCACGTATCAGCTGATGTTGTTCTCAATAAATGGTGACCGCTGTACGAGAAAACCGGTGTAAAACTTTACTTTAAACGCTATTTTTTAACAAAAATGCAGTGAAGTCGGTTGAGTTCATTACTCATTTCTCGAAGCGTTTAAGTCTAGCGTTACGTTGTTGCCATCTGGCGGTCACAGCATACACAGCAAACAAAACAGTTTCGTTTGTTCTTCATAAATACTTGACTTTAATTGTAAAGGGAAAAGGTCCAAGAAATTCAGGGCTATTGGCACTCATACAAAATAAATATAAAACATAAGTCAGCATTTTTGGCTCTGATACAATTCTGGCGGCTAACTTTATCCAGATGTTTGCTATACTCAATATCTGTTCATCAGAATTATGTCATTATTTATGTAACTATTGCTCAACTATTGGATGTATTCAAGATGTTTTATATTTAACGTGTGACTAGTAAAATATGAAAGCAAAGGCAAATACAGAGAAAAAAGATGATATAACTTTAATGAACACACACAGAACAAGATATAAAATGCAATACAAGAGGTTGATGAAAGAATAAAATACAGAAATAATAATAAAAAAACGAAATCTGGCATCAGAATTATAAGTCTTTCCCAAATATCTGTTGTCTGTGACCCCTGGAGAAAACTGAGCCCACAGATTTATGATTTATTTGGCTGGATTTTGATTTTGTGTGGGACCCCGAAGGGTTTCTGAAACTCGTGTGCAAGACTTTTAAAACAAGTACAGTGTGATTAGGCTATATGTGTGTTAATACTCATTGAAATGCAGTAAATGTAACCTCTAGCCTTGACTATATGTTTAGAATTAGTATTGATTACATATGTATACAATATTTATGCGTGTACTGTATATATATATATATGGTGCTAACAAAAAAAATAGCATATACTGTAGGCACCTCACATATTTGATTTCACATCATAGCCCAGTTTCTATTTGATTTAATTATCTGCTTTTTAGATAAAGACTTTCTAAAGTTCAGAATTTATGAACTATGCTTTTCAGTAATCAGATTAAATCAATATATTTATAATTCTGGGTTTAAATTTGTGTCTGCTTTCACGATAAATCGTTATTTTATATAATGTTATTGTGCTTTTTCACACAATGATTTATCATCACATTGATAAAAATGAGCAAAATACTCCGTAAGGATGTCCAGTTTTGGTTTTAAAGAAAGTTTATATAACAACAATGGACTAAAAACTGATTTTTTTTTCTTCTTTGAATTTTGTGTAAAGGCACTTTTGTTCACATTGGTCTGTTACAATGACTAAAAACAATCTTTTCTGCATGCCAGGCCAGTAGATGGCAATGCCTAAAAAACCTGCATACTTTAGCCCACATATACACTGGAAATGTTCACTATTTTAACAAATTCTCATTTCTGTAGTTGACACAGAGAAAACAACAGTATTGTTTCCTAACATACACTCATTAAATGCACTGGTCAAGTAAATAAATGGACAAAATCCATAAAAGTTTAACATTTTTAAGTGAACACTGTGTTGAGTAAACATAACCTCAGATTAGTGGCTCTTCATCAAACCCTGTGATAGTTATTAAAGATAAAGTTCACCCAAAAATGTTAATTCTGTCATCATTTCCTCATCCTTTACTTGTTACAAACCTGTTTGATGTTATTTCTTCTGCTCAATACAAAAGAAGACATTTTGAAAAATCTTTAAACCTGTATCCATTGGCGTCCATGGTAATTGTTTTTACTTTGAAAGTCAATGGTTACAGGTTTTCAAAATATTTTCTTTTGTGTTCAACAGAAGAAAGAAACTTAAAGTTAAACTTTACAGTTTTTCTCAGTGGCTTTGGTGCATTTCTCACAACACTCTTTACATTTGCACAACAGTTAATGCATTTCTCTAAACTATTAGTCATTTGTGCACATCATAGTAGCAGTTTCTCATTCCTTCCAACAAATTGTAAATGCTTTTGGACATGCATCAACTGCTTTCATACGACTCTCTGCTGGTTTATAACATTATCATTTGCTTATGTCATGTCAGTCGAAATGAACTAAACTTGTGAATGCTGAATAGTCATTCCATATAAAACTAAGAGTCCTCATGTCATTACTTCAGTCATTACATACAAAAATGTTCAACTAGTCAAAATCTGTCAAGCTAATTTAATTTTTAAAAAGTTAGATCATTTCTTCCTGAAAATGTCTTCTAAATTGAACAATTTCATGAAAGATTTACAGACCTGTGTATGTTGTAGGTTTAGTTCCAATATGTACGGCAATATTGTTTCCAGTTGTGCACAGCTCTACCCAAAGGAAGTTTCTGTTTGTTGTAAATAAGGGTGTGTTTATTCTTCTGCACAATGCTGTGAATAAATTAGAATTGTAAAGAGCAAATGCAGTAAAATGTGAAACATACATATTCAGTGTCTTGTACTCAGATACCTCACTAATGCAGTGATGTCTAACTTTACTGTAGTTTTCAAATGGCTGTGCTAATAGTATATAGTGCTGTCTTGAGCATTTTCAGGAAGTGTCACCTAAATCTGACTTTTTTGCATTGGAAAAAATGAACAGAGTAAACTGTCATAATGAAAACATGACAGCCATTTGACTATCATGTTCATAAACAATGGTGTCAGGACTTTTCATCTTGATGACACTGACACTGTTATTGACAAGAATATTTCCTTTTGAGGAATGAGCTCTTCATTTTGAGCAAGTGAGACGCTTTTGCAGGTTATCAGCTAGGTTTTGCAGTTTGTACTGATTGTTTTGAGAAATGCATTAACTGTTGTGCAAATGTAAATAGTGTTGTGAGAAATGCACAAAAGCCACTGAGGAAAAACTGTAAATCATACAGTCGCAGGTCTTAAAAACACATTCAAATGAAAATCTTTAACTCTATTTTATCGTTAAACTTAGCGATGATGACTCCACAAATCACATGATCAGAACTTGACATTGCAAATCCTACAGTGTGACTATTGCAGATTCACACATTGCGATATCGATGCTGAAACGATATATTGTGCAGCCCTAATTATAATATAAGAAATTTTCGTCATGCAGTGGCGCAGTAGGTAGTGCTGTCGCCTCACAACAGGAAGGTCGCTGGTTTGAGCCTCGGCTGGGTGGAGTTTGCATGTTCTCCCTGCGTTTGCATGGGTTTCCTCCGGGTGCTCCGGTTTCCCCCACAGTCCAAAGACATGCGGTACAGGTGAATTGGGTAAGCGAAATTTTTCATAGTGTGTGTGTGAATGAGGGTGTATGGGTTTCCCAGTGATGGGTTGCGGCTGGAAGGGCATCCGCTGCATAAAACATATGCTGGATAAGTTGGCGGTTCATTCCGCTGTGACGACCCTAGATTAATAAAGGGACTAAGCCGAAAAGAAAATGAATAAATGAATGAATGAGTTACCATGGATTTTGTATCCCTACAATCCCTGTAAACTACCTTGATGTCAAAACAACATCGAAATTAGCATAAAAAACGTCAAAAATCAATTACAGGACAGTCGTATATTTTTTGGCACCAATATTAGATGTCAATTCGATGTTGTTTTGACGTCAAGGTAATGAGCTAACATCAAATCGATTCACATTTTGACGTGTTTTTTGACGCCAATGTTAGATATCAATTTGATGTCGTCTTGACGTCAGTTTAATGTCGTCTTGACACGTCAACAATTTTGCAATTAATATCAAATCGATTTTTTGACATGTTTTTGTTGTTGTTTAGACATCATGTGCCCACTAGGAAACATGATATGTTTATACTATAACTTTATCCTATAATTTCTCCATACCTCTGTTTCTA